>NW_006399887.1:4035232-4061266 GCF_000299155.1 Elephantulus edwardii
GTCCTCTGGATTCATCCATGCTCTGCAGTGTATGAGAGCATAAGTCAGGAGCAGTGTGACAGTAGCTGACAAACACATTTACTGTCTCTATTGAACTCCTATTTTGGCATATGTGACTATGAAACTCTGGGTAGGACAGTGATCTGCACAACCGTGGGTTATGGTGTGATTTGTGGAATGCCATTTGGGGAGTGTGCATGAGTTATTTGAATATCCTTTATTTTTTAATTAAATGCCAGAAAATGGGATTAAAGAACTTGCTGAAAACCAAAAGCTTGTTTTTCCCGCCGTCTCTTGGGGCGTTAAAAACAAACATCACAGCAAAAGATGGTTGGGCTTGGCATAATTCACTGCTGATGATTCGGGAGGCATTTTGCTCATTGGTGCAGAGGGAGCGAGTGCTGTGGAGCACTGACAGATGCCTAGTTTTGAGGAGTATCTAAATCATTGATCTCTTACTCAAGAAATCTGTTTTCAATTCATGTTCAGTGTGCTTTCACAGTTCACTGAAAACAGTGAGGAAGGCATCTTTCATTGGCAGTTTCTCTTCTTAAATGAGGGGATATCAGTGTTTTGGCTCAGCAGCCAGAGTGGAGAGGGCCTGGAGAAACTCCACTCCATTTCTAATACTGAAAAAGACAATTCAAATCACATTTTGGAATGATGCCTGTGCAGGATGTTCTAGGTTCCAAGTTAGCAGCAAGTGCAGTCTTAATGTCTGTGTATATTTTTTTAAGCCTATGTGTGCATTCATATGTGATACAGTAATGTCCCTATAGGTTTTAGATAGAATTTTTGTGTCCTGTAAGGGTGCACCAGTTTCCTAATGTAAGGTATCCAATGGAACAATGTGGTAGAAACACAATGGTAGTTTATCCCTTTCCTACATAAGGAACATAATGGCCTAATAAGTAAGTAGTTGTGCTTCCAATCCAAAGGCTGATGGTTTGAATCCACCAGTTGTCCTATAGGAGAACTACGTGAGATATAGTCTTTGAAAACCCACTGGAGATTTAGCCAGGTGTCTATTTAAGCTCCACGGTAATGAGTTAAAGTGTGTAAGTGACCTAAGGAACTCTGGGAGGGGTGGTGGTTTATTGGTAAGGAATTGCACTGCCAATGTAAAGTACGTGTTTGGTTCAAATCCATCAGATGTCCCATGAGAGAAAGATGGGCACTCTTTTCTTGTGAGATTTATAGCCTCTGAAATCCCACTGGAGGGTGTGTTGCAAGTTGATTCCAACTCAGTGGCCAATTGAGACAATTGACAAGAACAACCTAAAGAACTAAGCTACTAAATGAGTCTTAAAGCAAGTTATTTTTTCAATTTAGATGCTTCTCCTCTCCTTTAACTTTGTAAGAAGATCTTTTGTAATAGGACAGTCAGTGAATTCTGCCTTAATTTGGATGCAGCCCCATCCATGAAAATGTACATTTTCATTTTTAATAATGTTCTGGTTCAGCAAACATCAAATGTTGACGAGGTTGTGAAGAAACCAGAACCCTTTGGTTCAGCAAACATCAAATACTGGCGAGGTTGTGAAGAAACCAGAACCCTTATTAACTGTTGGTGGGACTGTAAAATGTTGCAACCACTATGGAAGGCTGCATGGCGCTTTCTCAAAAAGTTGCAAATAGAAATACCATTTGTCCCAGCAATTCCACTACTGGGAATATACCCTAAAGGAGCCAGAACTGCCACCCAAGCAGATATATGCACACCCATGTTTATTGCGGCTTTGTTCTCAATAGCAAAGAGTTGGGAACAACCCAAGTGCCCATCAACAAACGAATGCATAGAGAAGCTCTGACATATTCACACAATGGAATACTATGCTGCATTGAGAAACAAGGAACTCAGGAAATATTATGCAAGATGGATGACCCTGGAGGACATTGTGCTAAATGAAATATCTCAGTCACAAAAGGACAAATATTGCATAGGGCCACTGTTGTAAAAAAGGACTGACATCAGGGTTGCGGGAAGACAGAAAAGGAGGGGAGGAATGATGTATATTGCATTGAAACAGATTAGGGAGAGAACTGTTTAAAAGGGATATATGAATGGGCATTCTTGTCATTACAGAAATCCAGAGTGAAGGCTGCACAGTGGAGTGGACTTGCGGGGAGGGATTGCATAACAATGAAAGAGTTTTTCTTTTTCTTTTCAAGGAGAAGAATGAATTGGGGGGAGGGGTGGGCAGAAGAAAAGTGCTACAATGCACGACTGGAAACTCTAAGTCTCTGTAAACTTTCATTTAAATTAATAAAATAATAATAAAAAAGAATGTTCTGGCGTTTTTCCTTGGTCATATTGGAAACTTCTAAGCAATAAGTTTACCACCCACCTGTCATTTTACTCTCTCACTCACTGCCTGTCAAATTGGAACTGACTCATAACTGACCCTTTCCTAGGTTTCCAAGGCTGGAAAATTGCACAGAAGCGTTTTGCCTATCTTTCTCCTATGGAGCTACTAGCGGATTCGAACTGCCAGAGAGGTGCAGTCCTTCAGTTAACAGTGCACTCCCCTGTGGACTAGACCACCAGCTCTCTCATATCACTATTATGCCAGAAGCTATGGCCGCAGTATTTCAAGTACTAGTAGAGCCTCTATCCTGGGCAGGAGTCAATGCGCTTCCACACTAAGACAGCCCAGAAGAAATTGACTTCAAAAAGTTAGTCTATGAAAAGTTTCTGGGTCATAACAGAATATGAACTCCTAGGTTGGAACATACTTAAAATACACAGTGGTTATAACAATGACTTGGGCATGCCAGTTATTATGAAGATGGCTCAGGGCTGGGCAATGTTTTACTCTGTTCTACATGGAGTTGCTGTAGTCAGAACTGACTTGATGGCAACTAACAGCAACTAGCAGAGTTTTGACTCAGTTTGCCCACTTGCCACATGAAGCAGAGTAAATTTTGCATAGTAGTATTTGTGAACCTGAAATTCACAGACTAACCATTCTGTCAGAATTAAGTCTATTAACATTCCATAAGTTTAGTTCCGAAATAGCACTCCTTCATCATCTAAGAAATCTAAATTCTATCTAAGAAATATGCCAGAGGAGAACCGTCTCCTCAGAAGTTAGGATGTTGTGAAGTGCTGTCAACTATGGCTCATAGTCAACCCTGTGAGCAACAGATGGAAACCTTGCCCTATTATCCTGTGCCATCCTCATAGTCTCTGCATGTTCCCATCTATTGATGTAGTTACTGTGTCAGTCCATCTTGTTTGAGATCTTCACTCAGTGAATTATTTACATGAGTGTGTAGGCATTACACTTTTGCTTTGCTTATTGGTACATTATTGCTGCTGTGTATAATTGAGTCAGAATGACCCGTAGTGACCTCAATGGGTTTTCAGAGGCAGTTAACCACATGGATTAACTCCCTTAGAGCAGGTGGTGGATTCGAACTGTGTGCCTTTGGGAATGCAGCACAGCTTTTTGCCACTAGGCCACAAGAGCTCCCTATGGTTCCTGTCATATTACAGATATGAAATTATTTTTTTCTTATTTTTATTTGTAGATAGAAGTGGTTCCTACCACATTATAGATACTCCATTATTTTTTCCTGAAATAGGATACTTAGAAGACTCTCACGTATGAGAATGAAAGTTGTGTAGTTGATTTCACACCTGGGTTTGAGATATTCTATAATGTTCAATGAGTAGTTGCTAAGTGGCCAGTTGAATATAAAGGGTTGGAGCTCAGAAAAAGACGTAAACTTGCTATTGTAGTGATAGACGTTAACACAGGAAATTGGTGCGATATATGTAGATGGACTTCTGCTAGAAGAGAATGCGAGACAAGAACCTACAAGGAAGATGGAGAAGGAATGAACAGAGAGGTAGGAGAAGGGAAGTGAAAAGAAGAAAGTGCCTCAAGAAGGAAGGAGTGGCAAATCAAACAATTGACTTCTCAAGTTCTACTGAGAGATCATTATAATGAAGAAAAAAATGCGATTTGAATATTAAGGATTATTGGGTAACTGGCTTGCATAGCAAATTCACTTTTGGTGGAGTGAAAGAAATGGGTTTTGAATAGCAAAGGCACAGAAATAATGTGTAAGAGATGAAATTTGACAGCAATCACCAGTAACTTGAGGACATTCTGAATAGAAGGAAAGAAGGAGAAAGAGAATACAATGCGTGAAGTGTTATATGGACTTGAGAGTCAATTTTCAAAAACAGAAAACAAAATTGGAAAGAACAAGTATGGTGCAATAGTTTCCTAATGCTGCTGTAACAAAATACCACAATCTGGGTCGGATAAAAGAACACGAATTCGCTCTTCCACTGTTTCCGTCCAAATCTAGGGTATCAGTAAGGTCACTTTCTCTCCAAAGTCTCTAGGGGAAGATTTCTTCTTGTTTGTTGCAGCTTCTGGTATCCCTAGGCATTCTTTGGCTTGCAACATCATAACTCCATCATCATTAAGCTGTCTTCTCCTCTGTGTCTTTTCCCTTTAGTAAGGTCACAATTCAGATTGGATCAGAATCTATCCTACCCAGTTTGACCTCATGTTGACTTAACAGTTAATATCTTCAAAGATCCTGTATTCTAAACAAAGTCATGTTCATTGGTACTGAGTTTTAGGACTTCAGCATATCTTCCTGGGGACTAAAATGCTGTTAGTTGCTCTTGAATCCATTCTGACTCACAGTGATCCTATGTAAAATAGAAGGGAAACATTACAGTCCCACGTCATCTTTACAGTCATTGCTATGTCTGAGTCCATGACAGCATCCATTGCCCCAGTCATCTTATTAAGGACCTTTTGATTTTTCATTGAACCTCTGCTTAACCAAACGTGATGTCCTTCTCCAGGAACTGGCCCTCCCTTCTCATGTTCTACATGTATGAGATAAAGACTTAACATTCTCTAGTATTGTTACAATGCATGCATTCCTGATAAATGTTTCAGGGAGAGATGATTTGCTTTGCCCAGTCTGGGATGCAGTGGTTATTTGTTCATTTGTCAGTGAGATTTGGTGACTAACAGTGAGATTTGGCGACTAAACTCATTTCATGTCCCCAAATATTAGATGGATCTTGGCTGAAAGCAGGGAGTACCAGAGGAATGTCTGTCTGTGATTATGCAAAGGCATTTGACTGTGTGGGCCATAACAAACTGTGGCTGACTCTGAGAAGAATGGGAATCCCAGAACACTTGATCGTGCTAATGTGAAACTTATGCTTGAGCCAAGAGGCAGTCGTCAGAACAGAGCAAGGAAACACTGCATGGTTCAAAATTGGGATGGGCGTAAGCCAGGGATGTGTCCTGTCTCCACACCTTTTCAACCTGTATGCAGAACAGATCATTCGGGAGGCTGGGCTCTATAAGGAGAAATGTGGCATCAGGATTAGTGGAAGATCTATCAACAATCTGCATTATGCAGATGACACAACCCTGCTTGCTAAAACTGAGGAGGACCTGAAGCACTTGCTGCTGAGGGTCAAGGACTGTAGCCTTCAATATGGATTGAGGCTCAATGTCAAGAAAACAAAGATTCTCACCACTGGACCAATTGGCAGCATCAGGATGGACAGTGAAGAGATTGAGATTGTTCACAGGTTGAGTCTGCTTGGCTCCACAGTTAACACTCTTGGCACCAGCAGTCAGGAAATTAAAAAATGTATTGTGATGGGAAAGTCTGCTGTTAGGGACCTCTCTAAAGTAATGAAGAGCAATGGTGTCTCTCTGGAGACTAAAGTGCATCTGATACAGGCCATGGTCTTTGCAATCACTTGTTATGCGTCAGAGAGCTGGACAATGACCAGGGAGGATAGAAGGAGAATTGATGCTTTTGAGCTTTGGTGTTGGAGAAGAATGATGAGAGTACCATGGACTGCTAAGAAAACAAACAGATTCAGCCTGGAAAGGGTTAAACAAGACGGCTCCAGGAAGGCAAGTATTCTGAGGCTTCTCTGACATACTTTGGTCATGTTGTAAGGAGAGACAGGTCCTTGAAGAGGACATCATGCTTGGGAGGACAGAGGGCTGGCGCAGGAGAGAAATGCCCTCTGGGAGGTGGATTGATTCGGTAACTGGGGCAGCCGGGATGAGTGTGTTGGAGACAATGTGATCGGTACAGGACAGAGCAGAGTTTGTACATAGGGTCGCTATGAGTTGCTTGCGACTCAGCGGCACATAACAACAAGAACAACAACAACAACAATCTTTTAAGAATGCTGCTGTGTCAAATGGATAGCTGGAACCTAAAATGTAATTCCATGTATTGTGTTGTTTTTGAAACAATGTTTCCTTTTCCTCTTCCACTTTAGGTCCTGGGACCTGATGATGAGAACATGGGTGAGGGCTGCTCGCAGAAGCTGGCAATTGCGAAGTACCTCCGCTTTCTGTTGCTGGTCTTGATCCCATGTATCTGTGCCCTCATTGTCCTGCTGGTGATCCTCCTTTTCTTTCTTGGTAGGTGATGTCATTATGAATGAAAAACAAGGTTGAAATGAAAATTGGAATCATTTTTTAAGTGTTTCTTCTACCTAGGTCTATTTAACATTGAATGTCAATTAAAATTATTTATTCTATTTCTTGTGCAAGTATCTCAGTCACTGTAATTACTTTATTTGTTATTGCAAGTAGTGTTCGTTAATGGAGTAAAACATTTATTGAGGGAACATTAGAGAGCAGGCACTGGAGAAATCCCTGGGGGCTCAAAGACGGTTAAATTAGTTCTGTCCCACACAATGAAAAACATGCTGATGACAGAAATATGTACAAAAATTCTTTAGGGAGCAATGAAAGAAAGATACACAGAGAATGAATATTTTTATTTTATCCTAAATTATCTATGACTGCTGTTGGTGTTATGGGCTGTTGAGTTGGAACCAACTGATAGCTCACCCTCTAGTGGGTTTTCAGAGATTGTAAATTCAATGAGAGAAGATTTTCCATCTTTTTCTCATTAAGCATCTGGTGGATTTGAACCATATGCCTTTGAGTTGGCAACACAGCTTTTTATCACTAGATCACAAGAGCTCTGAATTGACATTTTAACCCTTACAACTAAGTTAATGGAAATTGAAGTAAGAAGAGAAAACTGCAGCAGTCACATTGCAGGGAAAATAGCAAATGCAGAATTAGAACCCCATGAAAGATGGAGATCAGTTTAGGAAACTGGTGAAAGTTTGGCAATGGTGAAAATATACAGCTCTATAGATAAAGTGCAAATGAAGCAGGACCTTGCCTGCCATACTAATTAGTGTGGACTTCAGCATTGTGATTTTTAAGTGTTCAGAATCTGTTACAAGCATGTCAAGATATTGAAGAAGACACTCAAGGATTGCATACATTTTTGCTTTGTTTTTTATTTTATAAACAGACCGTAATTAGCTAGATAATTGAACTCAGCACTAACAAACAGAGAACAGCAGCCAAGGGATTTGTGCTGAATAGTGAATTTCTTTGAATGGAAATCATATTGTTGCTTTCTAAATGGACAGTATCCTAAATTTGAAATATGAGAGGGTTGGTATTTTACCTGTTGATATTGATTTAGATCCTTTTGAATCTGTGCAATCTGATAAAATAGAGACATAAAAAAACTAAATGATGGCAGTAATTGCATTACTAATTTTTTAAAGATTTTTTAATTTCACCAAATTATGCTATTTTCTCATCCATTCATTTAGTATGTTACACATTTAGAACTTAAAAAACAAATAAATTACAATGAACTAGAGCCTGTATCTATTTGTAGATATTAAGATCTCATATAATTCTTACTTGAAGATCATTTTTAGATGCTACAAAAATGTTCGGAAATCAATGCTATGAATGACAGGTTACCATTGGAAGATATGTCCAAATTGAGAAAAATTGGATTTTGTTTGGATTGCATTATGTTTGGATAACAGATCTGGATAGAGGGTTGAAGGGAGAAAGAAATGAAGGCAGGGGCTTCAGCTGAGGGCCTTGGCCATGGTCCATGTAAAGATAAGATCGTAAGTCCAGGTATTTGTGTCATTAAAAATCAATGTTGTTGTTGTTGTTGATTGCCTTTGAGTTGAGCACGACTCATGGCAACCCTATGAACAAAAGGCCTGAAGCCCCTCTACAACTATCGACATTTATCAAAGTTCATAGAGTTTCCTGAGGCATGTTGTTTAGGAACTGTGATAAATTGGATTTTTTGTGTGAAGGAGATAGAGCAGAGGGAGAATACTGGATTTCTGGCCCAGGTAACTGGGCAATTTTGGTGTTAACTGTTAATAAAAGGAGTAAAGGCAGAAGGAGTTTGGTGCAGTTAACTCATTTGACTAACATTTAAAGTTAGAAGTTTGAGTCTTCTCTGAGATGTCTTTGAATATAGAGGTAGATGAAGCACAAAAACCCTGCACACACACACACACACACACACACACACACACACACACACACACACAGAGTCATGATGAGCTGGAATTGACCTGATGGTAACTAGTTAAAGTGGAGGAACATAATACAGGCATATGGAGGACAAATGCTAAATTTGGTGTGAACATGCAAAGTGATAGCTATAGGAAAACCAAAGGGAGTACAATAATATTTTAACTGTATTAATTCTGTGCAAATTAAACAGTGCATGTGGGGCAAAGAAATAGAAGACTGTAATAGCTTGGCTCCCTAAGATAATGTTAGGGGAAGTGTTGATTATATACAAGAGTTTCTTATATGCCTACTTTAGAACCACACATCCACTGCACTTTTACTTTCTAGAGAGACTCAGAAAGAGAGAGGATTCTGGGTTGTGGTTATGAACCTGTTATCTGTAGTAGTTGAAGGAGCAAGAATCAGTAAACTATAGAGGGAAAACTGTGTGGATTAGAAGTTGAGGGCAATAATCAGAAAGGTGCTAGTTTTTAAAGGGTAGGTGGAAGAACAAAAATAATAAAAATCAAGAGATAAAAACAATCAGAAAGGAGCGAGAGGAATTCAGAAACAATGATATATACAGAAGGAGAGGTCAGAGGGTGATCCAATAAGAAGGAAAAGAGAAGAACCCAAGTATAGGAAACCAGAGGATTTTCTGTTGACATTTCACTTATCCATTACCACATGTGCACCAAGTGTATCAGACTGTCAAGTACAAAGAAACCAAATACTGCTTGATCCCATGCCAGCTTTCCTGACTCGTTGCAGATTAGACCATTATAATCCAAAAGAATTTCCACTGGCTGATTTTCAGAAATAAACCTTTCGTACTTTCTTGCTAGTCCTTCACAGTCTGTAAGTTCTGCTGAAATATGTTTCTGTCACAATAATTTGTAAGGCACCACAGACAGTGGGGGTGGTGCTGTGTATCAGGTGCTTTGACCAGGAGTGGAACCCAGGTTTGCATATGTAGAAGTGGAGAATTCTACTACTGAGCCATCAATGCTACCCCTGAAACTTACCTTTGCCTTTTGTTTTACCCAAGAACTGTTTCCTTTCAAGACCCTGCGTGCTTTTATTACCTTAACAGTGTCTCCCAGTTATTTGTGTGTGTGTTCCCAAGTTTTTAATTGTTGTTTATCTTATAGGGGTTTACTCATCTGTACCACTAATTCTCATAGTTTTAAAAGTTTAATTCTCTTATTCCTGTATTTGGTGGCTTATTTACATTAAAGAATATTTTGTTTCATTCTCAATGTCTAATACCAGTGTAAGTTTGAAACACACTTTTAAATTCTTTGATACTTAGAGCTTTCTAAGCAGAGGAAGGATGTTATCATAACATGCTTTAAGAAGGGTTTTATGTATGGGTGTAGTTGTTCTTCAGTTGTCCATAGAGTTTTCAAAGATATGTTGTTTCAGACGTGTAAAGTGTGTCCTGCTTCTTAGTTCCTCTTAGTCTGGAAGCTTCACTGACTCTCACCCACTATTTGTTACCCTGCTGGTACTTGAAACTGGTGGCATAGCTCTCAGTGTCATAGCAACACTCAAGCAACAACAAGCAGTACAGCAAACTGACAGACAGGTGGTTTCAAAGTCCAGATCTGTTGTTCCCAAGGTCATTATGAGTCAATTATGATTCATAGTTGTTGTTGTTGTTGATTGCCGTCGAGTTGAGGATGACTCATAGCCAACCTAGGAACAAAAGACCTGAAGTTTTTTTGTAACTGTCATTGTTTCTCAGAGTTCATAGAGTTTACAGAGGCATGTTGTTTAGGAAGTGGATGCCACGCCTGCTTTCAAACATGTCTTAATCTGGAAGCTCCACCAAACATTGTCCACCATGCTTAAACATTATGGCATTTGATACCCCAATGGAACAGAGTTCAGCATCATAGCCAGTCCAGGTTACCTCAGTACAGCGAGTTGACAGACCAGTGCTACACCACTGAGAAGAATGTTCCTCTAAATTATAATTACACTAGGCCAGAGGGCCTAACCAACTTTTAAATACCAAGGCTCTCCAGGAGGTGGTGTAACCCCCTGAATAACAAACAGATCAAAGCCTTGCTCAAACGTGTGCCATCCTCACAGTCTATACCATGTCCAAGACTATTATTATAGTCAGTATGTCTGTCCATCTTGTTGAGTCCATCATTCTTTTTTGCTGATCTTATTTTTTCCAAAACATATGAGATGAAGTTTCACCAGCTTTTCTTTTATAGAGAATTCTGGTTACACTTCTTCCACACCAGATTGTTCATTCTTTTGCCAGTCCATGGCATAGTCGATACTGTTCACGAACAACACAATTCAAAAGCATCAATTCTTATTCAAGCTTCCTTATTTCCATTTTTCAAATCCATATGAAGCAATTTAAAACATATGACTTGGGTCAGGTGTATGTACCTTAAAATCTAAACTGCTATCCTTGTTTTTTAATACTTTAAAGAGATTCTTGGCAAAAGAGCAGATAAGTTGGTCTGTGAGATGACATCAAGGACATCATGCATTAAGAAAGGAAAAGTTCATTAAAAAGAGGGATGGGAAAAGATCCAGTGTGATAGACAAGTGTATATGAACTTTATGGAATTTTGTAAGTAAACCAGTATAAATTTAAAAAAAATTAAAAAAGGAGGAATGAAAGAAAAGACAAAAAGGGATATCTGAAGAGAGTCTTAAACTTGTTCTTGAATACAGAGAAGCTAAAGCAAAGAAAGAAACGATTAAGTGAGAGAGATAACAGAAGATATCAAACAGCATCTTGAGAAGGCAAAGCAAAGTATTCTAAACTGTGCAGAAACTTGGATTTAGAAAACCAAATGCATGAGGGAGGAAGTCTATCACTTGTAAGTACTGCTTTGTCTTGTATGTTGATAGCCTTACAAAGTGTTGTTTCTCGTTCATCATCCAAAAGCATTCTTTTTATAGAATCTATACAAGATGCTTTTATATAGACATACTGAAGTAATATATACTCAAGTAGACATTTTCTTTTTTCATAACTGAGATGTTCATTGTTTCAATAAGCAATAAAACCATTCTACATCTTTGTTTAAAAGCTTCATTAAATTCTGCTTACTTTTAACAAGATTCTGTTTGGTTTGAGTTTATAATTCTTCTCTCTTCCAAAGTTTTGTATTTAGTTTTGA
The DNA here is from genome assembly GCF_000299155.1 of Elephantulus edwardii. Classification (NCBI taxonomy): domain Eukaryota; kingdom Metazoa; phylum Chordata; class Mammalia; order Macroscelidea; family Macroscelididae; genus Elephantulus; species Elephantulus edwardii. The sequence goes on from NW_006399887.1 coordinate 4,046,766, forward strand.
GTATATGAGAGCTGCCAACTGATGCTGAATGCCAATTATGTAAAAATATCAGAAGCCTTGGCTTGAAAAGACAGAGATAAAATTCAGAGTATTATTGATTAGGAAAAGATAATACAAGCCTTATGCTATCAAACCCAAATGTACTAGGTGTCTTTGATTTTGTCTCTTTTGGCCTCTTTCATGCATTAAGTCTAGATGGTGAAAATATTTATTAAGATAAGAAATTTAATCGTGCTAATGTGAAATCTATACTTGGACCAAGAGGAAGTCATCAGAACAGAGCAGGATAACACTGCATGGTTCAAAATTGGGAAGGGTGTATGCCAGGGATGTGTCCTATCTCCATACCTTTTCAACCTGTATGCAGAGCAGATTATCTGAGAGGCTGGGCTCTATGAGGAGAAGTGTGGCACCAGGATTGGTGGAAGATCTATTAATAATCTGCGTTATGCAGATGACACAACCCTGCTTGCTGAAACTGAGGAGGACCTCATACACTTGCTGCAGAGGGTCAAGGACTGCAGCCTTCAGTATGGACTGAGGCTCAATGTCAAGAAGATAAAGATTCTCACCACTGGACCAATTGGATGGATGGCGAAGAGATTGAGATTGTTCACAGCTTCAGTTTGCTCGGCTCCACGGTCAACACTCTTGGCACCAACAGCCAGGAAATTAAAAAAAAAACATATTGCGATGGGAAAGTCTGTTGTTAGGGACCTCTCTAAAGTACTCAAGAGCAACAGTGTCTCTCTGGAGAGTTTTACTGAGTAAGAACAACAAAATGACAGTGGTGTGAAGTTTTGTTGGTTTTAAAACACACAAAATTGCTCCTATGTCCTGCATAGTATTCCATTGTATGAATGGACCATAATTTCTCAATCCATTCATTTGTTGTTGGACATCTGGGCAATGATTTTGAAGATTATTACCTAATTTGGGAGGGACTGAAGAAATTATGCTGTGTGAACTAACTCAGTTCCACAAGGACAATTCTGTATAAAACCATTATTGTATAATCAGTATTAGGATGATGGTGGTGGGGTGGAAGTAGAGGGATAAGGATGTGCAGGAGGTGGGAGGATTAATCATGGAGTTGTACAATTTGATGAGTAGAGGAGGGTGAGGGAAATTGGAAGAATCTGCTCAGGAAAACAATGTATTTGGGTTTTGTAAATAAACTAGTGTAAATAAAAACTAACCAAGCAAAAACCACACAAAATTATAATCATTTACATTCTAAAAGAAGGATTCAGGTTTTGGGGAGAAAGTGGATAAGATTAGCACAGTATCTAATTGCAGTTATCAGAGATTAGATTGAAGTCTATCTTAAATTTTATGTAAACACACACACATAGATATTGTTGCTGTCAGGTGCTATCAACTTGACTGTGACTCACAGCCATCTTGTGAACAGCAGACCTGAACCTGTTCCAGTCCTGCAATGTCCTCACAATCGCTGTCATGCTCAAGTCCACTGTAGTAGTTGCTGTGTCAGTGATGCTGCCAGTCAGACCAGTGGTTAGAATCTTTGTTTTCTTGATGTTGAGTTTGAATACATATTGAAGGCTACAGTACTTCACCTTCTGCAGCAAGCACTTCAGGTCTTCCTCAGTTTCAGCGAACAGGGTTGTATCATCTGCATAACATAGATTGTTGATGAATCTTCCACCAATTCTGATGTCACATTTCTCCTCATAAAGCCCAGCCTCCTGGATAATCTAGTTTACATATAAATTGGAAAAGGTATGGAGATAGGACACATCCCTGTCGTACACCCTTCCCAATTTTGATCCATACAGTGTTTCCTTGCTCTCTTCCGATGACTGCCTCCTGGTCTAAGTAAAGAACAAATACAAGCCTTAATACTTAAGGATGCTATGGGTTGAATATTGAATGATCAAGGAAGCAACCAAAGAAGGTAGAAAGAGTACACAATCACTGTACCAAAAATAGTTGGCTGACACAGAAGAATTTAATGAAATAATATATGATCAAGAGGCATGGTGATGAAAGAGGAAGTTCAAGCTGCTCTGAAGGAATTGGCAAAAAACAAGGCCCCAGGAATTTTTGGAATACCAATTGACATATTTCTACAAACAGATGCAGCTCTGGACGTACTCACTAGGTTGTACTAGGAAATCTGAAGCACAACTACCTGGGCAACTGACTGGAAGAGATCATATTTTACCTATTCCAAAAAAAAAGGGTCCAACAAAGTGTGGAAATTATTGAACATTAATATCACATGTAAGCAAGATCTTACTGAAGATTACCCCAAACACCTGGAACAGCACATCAGCAGAGAACTGCCAGAAATGAAAGTTGGATTTATTTAATTTATTTTTTTAAAGTTGAATTTAGAAGAGGCTGTGACACTAGGAACATTATAGCCAATCTTAGATGGATCTTGGCATAAAGTACAAAGAGGAATGTTTATTTATGTTTCATTAATTAAGCAAAAGCATCTGACTGTATGGATCACAACACATTTTCGCTAACCTTGAGAAGATTGGGAATCTCAGAACACTCAATTAAGTTCATGTAGAACCTATATTACGAAAGGAATGTGTCAGGGATGGATCCTGTCTCCATACCTTTTCAATCTGTATGTGGAATAGCTCATTCAGGAGGCTAGACTTTATGCGGAGTAATGTGACATAAGGATTAGAGGAAACTCATCAATAACCTGTGGTATACACATAACACAACCCTGCTTGTCAAAACTCAGAAGCACCTGAGACATTTACTGTAGAAGGTCAAGGACCACAGTATTCAATATGGATTGAAGCTCAACATCGAGAAGACAAAGATTCTCACCACTAGGCCAACTGGCAGCACCATGATAGATGGAGAAGAGATTGAGATTATTCACAGTTTGTGCTTGCTTGGCTCTACAATCAACACTCTTGGCACCAGCAGTCAGGAAATCAAAAGACAAATTGCATTGAGTATATCTGCTGTCAGCAACCTCTCTAGAATGTTGAAGATCAATGAGGAACATCTGATCCAGGCCATGGTCTTTGCAGTTACTTGCTATGCATCAGAGAGCTGGACAATGACAACAGAACACAGAAAAACAATCTATGCCTTTGAGTTGTGGTGCTGGAGAAAAGCATTGAGTATAGCATGGACTGCCAATAGAACAAACTGATATGACTTGGAAAAGGTGAAACCAAGTTTTTCTTTAGAGGCAATGATTTTTAAGTTCAGTCTGACATACTTTGGGCATTCGCTTAGAGGGACTAACCCTTGGAGAGGACATTATTCTTGTAAGGATGGAGGAACAGCACAGGAGAGGATGACCCTATGTGTAATGCATTGACACAGTAACTGGGGTAGGGAGGGTGCTGTGTTGGAGGCAATGAAATTTACTCAGAACAGGGCAGGGTTCAAAGCTATTGTGCATAGTGTCGCTATGAGTTGCAGTTGGCTTGATGGCACAAAACAACAACAGAAGAATAATTTCAGGAAATAACATACAGTCAGGAACCAATGGCACTAGAGGAAGAAGTCCAAGTTACACTGAAAGAATTAGCAAAAATTAAGGCCCTAGGAATTGATAGAGTACCAATTGAAGCTTGTTAGCAAACATATGTAGCAATAGACATGCTCACCACTCTACACCAAGAAATTTAGAAGGTGGTTACCTGCAAACTGACTGGAAAAGGACTGTATTTGTTGCCATTTTCAAAAGGGTGATTTAACAGTGTGGCTTAATGAACAATACCATTGTGTTACATGCAAGTAAAACCTTGCTGATAATTATTTAAAAATGACTGGAGCAATACATCAACAAGAACTTTCCAGAAATTCCAACTGGCTTCACAAGAGATCATAGGATGAGAGATATCATTGCTAATGTCAGATTGATCTTGCTCAAAATAGAGACTACTTGAAAGATATTTACTTGTGTTCTATTGAGTATAAAAAGACTTTATAGATCATAACAAATTATGGATAACATTGAGAAGAAAGGGAATCCCAGAACATTTGATTGTACTCATGGGAAACCTATTCATAGACAAGAAGCAGTTGCCTAAACAGAACAAAGAAGCACCATGTGGTTTAAAACCAGAAAAAGTGTGCACCAGGGTCATATCATTTCTCCATTTCTATTCAATCTGTTTGCTGAGCAAATAGTTAAAAAAGCTGTATTCAACGAAGAAAAAATGTGGCACCAGGATTGGAGGAAGATTCAACAGCCTGTGTCATGCAGATAACACAACTTGTAGAAAGTGAAGAAAACTTGAAGCACTTACTGCAGAAGATCAAAAGCTACAGCCTACAATATGCATTGCATCTCAACATCAAGGAAACAAAACAAATTACCACTGGATCTATAGGCAAAGTGATGATAGATGGACAAAAGTTTGAGGTTTTCAGTGATTTCATTTTACTTGGACCACAAGCAACTCTCATGCTAACAGCAGTTAAGAAATCACAAGATTTGTTGCATTGGGGAAATCTGCTGTCAAGAACCTCTCCAGAACGCTTATTCACTGTTGGTGGGAGTGTAAAATTGTACAACCAGTATGGAAGGCTGTAGGGCGCTTTCTCAAAAAGTTGCAAATACAAATAACATTTGACCCAGCAATCCCACTATGGAATATACCCCAAAGAAATCATAACCGCCACCCAAGCAGATATATGCACATCCATGTTTATTATGGCTTTGTTCATAATAGCAAAGAGTTGGAAACAACTTAAGTGCACATCAACACATGAATGAATAGGGAATCTGTGGTATATTTATACAGTGGAATACTACGCTGCATTGGGAAACAAGGAACTAATGGAATATTATTCAAAATGGGTGACCCTGAAGGACATTATGCTGAGGGAAAGATCTCAGTCACAAAAGGACAAACATTGCATAGGGCCACTGTTGTAAAATGGGGCTTACATTGGAGTTGGGGGGAAACTGAAAAAGACGGGATAAATTATGTATACTGCATTGAAACAGGTGAGGGAGAGAGCTGTTTAAAAGGGATATATGATTAGGTATTATTGTCATGACAGGAGTCCAGAGTGAAGGCTGCATAGTGGAGGGGACTTGGGGGGAGGGATTGTATAACAATGAAAGAATTTTTCTTTTACTTTTCAAAGAGAAGAGTGAACTGGGTGGGGGAGGTTGGGCAGGGAACAAAGTGCAACAGTGAAAGAATGGAAATTCAAAGTCTCTGTAAACTTTGATTAAAATTAATAATAATAAAATAATAAAGAACCTCTCTAGAGTGCTAAAGAGCAAGATTGTAAGTTTAAAAGAGTAAGAAACACCCAAAAGCAGCCCATATTTCAGTTGTTGACTATGCATCTGAAAGTTGGGCACTTAGTAGAAAAAATGAAGGCTAGATGCCTTTGAGTTGTGTTGGAGAAGAGTGCTGATGGTTCTCTGAGGCAAGGATGGTGCAACTTCATTTCCTATACTTTGACCATGTTGCCAAGAGGGGCTAATCCTTGAAAAAAATGACATCCTAGGAAATGTGGGGGATCAGAGAAAGAAAGGAAGACCCTCAAGGAGATATATTGACATAATGACTGTAACAGTAGGTTCAAGCACATCAGAAATTGTGAGGATAGCACAAGATAGGACAAGGTGTAAATCTGTTGTTCATAGGGTTGCTATGAGTCATAGTTGACTTGATGGCACCCAACAACAACAAGAACATAGCTACTGTTGCTAGGTACTCAGTATACAGACACAGACCATATACTTTCTATCTTCAAAAAATAGATAAGGAAACAGTAATTCCACATGGGTGTATGCTGATATAACTACTATATTTCTGAGAACAATAAAGAGGGCCTTCTTTCTGGGGAAATTTGTCAGAAGAATATGATTAATTCTACCTTTTGAGCTCTAGATTTAGGCTTTTCCCGTTCCTTAAATATCTCACAGGCATCTTAAACTCAGTATGTTAGTAATAACAACAAAATCAGCTACTACAAAGTTGTCTTTCATTTTTATTATCAATTAGCATCAGTTGGAAGAAGTAAAATTTTGCTTTATAGCAAATCATCTTCAAACACTAGTGGTTTAAAAAACAATAAAAGTTTATTTTTTTGGTTTTGCTATATGCTCTTTTCAAGGTGGTAGATGAGCTCTGCTCATCCTGGTTATTTAGAAGCTACATTGAAAGATGAGCTACCATACTGAAAACTTTCTAAATGGTGCAAATGGCAAACATGCTTGGCTATTAACTAAAAGGTTGAATGTTTAGATCCATGGAGAAATGCCCTCGAGGAAAGGCCTTTTGATTCACTACTGAAAACTCATCTATCAAAAACCTTACAGCTTAATACAGTTCTAAACTGTACTGTAGTGAGGTTGCCATAAGTTTAAATTAACTGGCTGGCATCTTTTGCTTATATGACCTTGAATATTTGTGGCTACTGTACCAGGAAGAAGAAAGGTGACTTAGTATCACAGTGGTTAAGACAAGCAGCCACTAACCAAAAAGTTAGTGCCACTGTGTAGGAGACAGATGTAACTTCTGTGGGACAGTTCTAATCTGCCTTGATGGTTCACCATGTATGCAGATAAACTCAATGAAAAAGTACTAGGAGAAAAGAGAATTCTAGGGATTCAAACATCAGCCATTAAATGTTTCTGTGCAGAATTGGCTTGGCCAAGAATGGACACTTTTTGAGGTTTGCTTTTGCCATAAGTCTGATCTGAAGCTAAAGAATGTAATAATGACTGTACATATCCCAGCAGAGTGGGAGATGTCGACAGAGAGCTACCAGAAATACAAGCTGGCTTTAGAAAAAGTGGTGACACCAGAGACATTATCACCAATGTCAGATGGATCTTGGCAGAAAGCAAAGAGTACCAGAGGAATGTCTGTCTGTGTTTCATTGAGTATGGAAAGGCATTTGACTGTGTGGATCACAACAAATTGTGGCTAACCTTGAGGAGAATGGGAATCTCAGACAGAGAGAGGAAACAGAGCATGGTTCAATATCAGGAAAGGAGTGATCAGGGATGTGTTCTGTCTCCATAACTTTTCAATCTATATACAGAACAGATCATTTGGGAGGCCGGGCTTCATAAGGAGAAATGTGGCCTCATGATTGGAGGAAGACTCATCAACAACCTGCATTATGCAGATGACACAACCTTGCTTGCTGAAACTGAGGAGGACCTGAAGTGCTTGCTGCAGAAGGTCAAGGACTATAGTCTTCAATACAAACTGAAGCTCAATATCAAGAAAACAGAGATTCTCACCACTGGGCCAGTTGGCAGCACCATGATAGATGAAGAGGTTGAGGTTGTTAACAAATTCAGCTTGCTTGGCTCCCCAATTAATACTCTTGACATCAGCAGTCAGGAAATCAAAAGACAAATTGCACTAGGAAAATATATTGTCAGGGGCCTCTCCATAGTACTGAGAAGCAATGATGTTAGTCTAGAGATTAAGGTGCACCTGATACAGGCCATAGTTTTCTCCATTACTAGTTATGCATCAGAGAGCTGGACAGTGACTAAGGATGACAGAAGAAGAATCAATGCTTCTGAGTTGTGTTGCTGGAGAAGAATCTTGAACATACCATGCACCACCAAGAAAAAGAAATAGGTCTGTCTTGGAGAGGGTGAAACCCAGTTTCTCCTTGGAAGCTAGGATTTGAAGCTCCATCTCACATATTTTGGGCATATGGCCAAGGGGGACCAGTCCTTGGAGTAAGAGTGGAAAGGAATACCCTGGATGAGATGGATTGGGACAGTAACTGGGACAATTGAGGTAGCTGTGTAGTAGTCAGTGAGACTGGCTCACGATGGGGCAGGTTTCAGAGCTGTTGTACATGATTGCTATGAGTTGCAGGCAACTTGATGGCACATAACAACGACACACCTATCTCAGTTGGAAATGTCATCTGCACTCTAACACATTGTTCTCACCAAATGCCTTGGTTGGACAATGGAAATGGATGCCTGTGACCCACTGAGGTAATTGGATAGCTTGTTAATAATGAAAATAAGGTGTGATACCATGCAAATAATGCATAAGGAACATTTTTGTTATTGCAGTTGTTAGTTGCCATCAAGTTGAGCATGACCCATATCCTGTGCCATCCTCACGCTTCCTGACATATTAAAACCCATTGCTGCTGTCACTGTGTCAGTTCACCAGGTTGAGGGTCTTTCTCTCATTCGCCAACCCTTCACCTTTCCAAGTGTGATGTCCCTCCTCAAGGAATTGCTTCTCAGAGCAACATGCCTGAAGTATGTGATATACAGCTTTATCATCCTTGCCTCCAAGCCTCTGGCTATACTTTCTCTAAGACATATCTGTTTGTTCTTTTGGCCATCCTTGGGCTGTTCAGTACTTTCCTCCAACACCCTAACCCAAAGGCATCAATTCTTCTGTCAGCCTTACTCTGTCTGCCTTTCAGGTGCATAGCAAATGATCAGAATGACCATGGCCTGAATCAGATGCCTCACTTTAGCTCTCAGACTGACATCATTGGGAAGGTCTGTAGTCAGGGACATTTCCAGATTATTGAGGTGCAATGGTGTCAGTCTTTTGCCAGCATAATAGGCTTGAAATGAGCCCCCACAGAGGTGGACCAGGAAACCCTACTTTAATCAAGAAACAAGAGTCAGGAGTGCAGTGCATCCTTTGTATGTGAAGTCCCTGTTCTGAGAACTCCTAGACTCAGATATAGACACACAGAGAGAGCTGCTATGACACTGAAGACAACATGTAACAGCATACAAACTGTGGCAACTGAATAAGAAGAACAGTACTGGATATCCCAGTATGGTGGGATATCCATGGCAAGCCAGTGACAGTGAGCTTGCTAATCACTTGGAGTGAGAATACTCAGTGCCTTTGAGCTGAGACTTACTGATCAAGTGGAATACCTCTGGGCTCTTATTGCCACACTATTTTGGCAGCAGTTGTATCTGACCTCCACTAACTCCACATGGGGGAAGAGTCCCTGTCCATAACATCAGCAGCGCAAAACCAATTCCTATGAGGTCAGGCATTCCCTACACACCCCCCTTTACTTCTACCCATTGTAACACCAACAATCTGTTTCAAGGATCCTGCTGCTCTACCCTGACACTAATTCATTGCAATACCCACATAGAACTCACAGACTGTATGTACAATTGTGGGATTTGTTAAAGGAGTAACAATTGACAATTCAATTTAGAAGCAGGATACAAGTTATCAGACAGGACAACCTGTCTGTGTGTGTTTGCATGCCCTTTGAATGACTTTGGACCAGTGTTACAAAGCTCTCTGTCAATTATGGTGTAGTCCCCGTCTCCACAACCCCTCCCTTAAAACTTTGAAAACACTCTCAACTGTGGTTCTCTGGAGTGTTAATTCCAGTTTGGTTTTGTCTCCTTTCAATCTCTGGGTTTCCACCCTCTTCTCTTTCTTTCCTACTGTTGCCATGTCTCAACCTCAGATCTGTCTCCATCTCTTGCAGGAATCTCTGGTCTTTAAGAATGTTCACTCACTCTCTCTTCTTTCTTGATGGTAGTGAGACCTCTGTTTTCTTTCTATACATCTGCTCGCTCTAAACCTGGCAAGATGGTAAAGCTAACGAATCCCCTCATAAGAAGTCTACATACCTTATTGCATGTACCCAAAAGGTGTTATTTACTTCATTCACATTATTAGCATAGGACCACCCGGTAAAAGTCAAAGCAAATGTTGAGAAAAACCATTTTGAACAATCAACTTTACTGCATCACATTGATGAAGCTAAAGACTTTTATTTTTTTTTTAAGCTAAAGAATTTAAAACTCTGTCTCAAGATGGGCAGCTGCTGAGCCAAGGTTGTAAAGGACAGAGAGACCCAGGGCCAGAAAGAAGCCTGCCTTTGGGCACAGCACAGGAGACTGCCCTAAAAGATTGAGAAATGTCTCCTGAATTCCTCATCCCATGTTGTAACCTGTACTTCCCTAATAAGCTTCACAGCTGTGAATACAGTCTGTGAGTTTTGTGGGGTCCTTATAATGCATTATCAAACTTAGCAAAGGAACAGACAATATCATGGGACCAATGACTGTTTTCAGAATTGTTAAAATGTTTGAAAGCAGAAGTATGTCTGGCCTTCATAGGAATCTTCTTTGGTTGTTGATCTTGGTTTTCCTACCCCTTGTGAAGTCAAAGGAGATCAGATGCCCGTGTGCTTCTATTTTTCGTACCCCCCCTCCCTTTTTTTTTACACGACTTGCGAGGAACTGGAGAACATTATGCTGAGTGAACTAACTCAGTCCCACAAGGACAAATATATAAAACCACTATTATAGAATGAGTATAAGGACCCAAAGGGGGTGGGGGAGGGTGGAAGCAGAGAGACGAGGATTTGCAGGGGTGGGAGGATGAATCATGGAGTTGTACACAATATTTTTCTCATCATCATTTATTCAGTCTTTCAGATCATAAATTCTGAAGGTGTCTTGGACCTTTCCCACATACTCAAATGATTTTGCCTTTGAAAGCTGTCTCCCAAATACTTTTTTTATCTTCACTGTACTTACCTTGAACCATTATTTCCTCTTTTCCTACTTAGACTATTGCAATAACAACCTTCTAAATATCCTCTAAACTTGCCACTTTTCAAGTATCACCTATTGCTATAGCAATCATTCTAGTTCCACACTACTTGAACCATTCACAAATTCTCTATCACAGCAAGGTAAATTCTAAACCTTTGACAGGGCATGCCTTTCACAATGCTTTCTGGTGGCCTAATGGTAATGAATTATGCTGCCAATCCAAAGGCAAGTGGTTTGAACCCACAAAACCATCTTCCCTCAGGGAAAGATGGGAAATATCCTCCCATGAGATTTCCTAGCTTTGAACACTCACTGGAAGGTCTGAATCAGTTCTATCTCAACATCACCTAACAACAATATTCTTTATAATGGAGGCTCTGGTAGTTTAGTGGTAGAATTCTCACCTTCAGTGCCAGAGCCCAGGAGTCTGTACTGGGTAATAGATCTGAGATACAGCTACTACTCATGTGTTTGTGAAGACTTGCATTTTGCCATAATGCTGAGTAAGTAAAGATAGAGTAGGAAGCCTGGTGATCAATTTCCAAAAATTCCTTTCTTTGTGCCAGATTGTTGATCTAATTACTTACTTTAGATTTTTTTTATACCTTCCCGTCTTTTCTCTATTTAGGAAGTCCTCTACTTCCTATTACAACACTCCTGTCTTCTCCACAAATGCTTTGCTTTGTTGTTAGGTGTTGTCAAGTCAAGCACAACTCATAGTGACACTATGAACAAAAGGTCTGAACTCTGTTCTGTCTTGCGTCATCCTCACACTTTCCGACACACAAGATCCCATTGCAGTAGTCATCATGTCAGTCCACCTGGTTGAGAATCTTCCTCTCCTTCGTTGACCCTCCACATTTCCCAGCATTATGTCCTTCTCCAAGGAAAAGCACCTCCTAGCAACAAGTCCAGGATCCTGTAGACTTTTGGTCATGGCATGGCTGGATGGTGACTGTGGGTGATGTAAGCTGGTGGTGTAGAGACTGGTGAGCAGCTGAAAACTATGTCCTCGGCAACTGAGCTTTTCCAGAAGAAATAGGTGCCTAGCACTGAGGTCCCATATGCTTATATAAGTCTCTCGTAGGGTGGGGCTTGTATCTCGTCCTAATCCTCTTTCATTAATTACTTCAGCACAAAATAAATAGTGACTCATTGGCTGGAGAAAACATTTGAGTGATAAACCTTAGACATCTAGACTTCAAAAATGAAGTTAAGAAATATGTATAGAAACCAAACCAATAATAAAATGATGTAAAATAGAATGTATATGAATTATTTCATGAAACACAATGTAAATGAAAGATTGTATAAAACACAATGTATATGAATGAAACACAACGCAAAGAAATTATTGTATGAAAACCAACAAAAATATATTTTAAAAATGGGCTACAAAATGGGCTTAAGTGTGTTAGAAATGGTGAGGACAGTGCAGCAAAGGACAAGATTCAGATCTTTTGTTCATAGAGTTGCTGTGATTCACAGTCAACTCAGTGGTACATCACAACAACTATTTAATCTTTGGGGATAACTGAGAAGAACTAACACTTACTAAAAGTGCACTGATGAAGAAGCTAGACCCTGTCTCATAAAGTTTAGCACGAAAAAGAAATAAATCTTATCAGCTTTATTGCATCTATTACAACCTATTTAGTGGAAATCATACTTTATGTGAAAAAAAATCTCTGTTGTTGTTATGTGTCCTCGCGTTGCCTGTGATTCATAGCAACCCTATATACAATAGCTCTGAATCTGAACTATCCTGAGCCAGTCTCATTGACTCCGACACACCTACCCCCATTACCCTAGTTGCCGTGTCAATCCATCTCATCCGGAGTCTTCCTTTCTTGTGCTGTCCCTTCACTCTGCCAAGCATGATGTTCTTCTCCAAAGACTGGTCTTTCCTGGGCACATGCCCAAAATGTGTGAGATGGAGCTTCAAAAATCTCTAAGTATCAAAATAACCAGAGAAGAAAACAACTGAAAAATCTAGATAAAAATAATATTGTGTGCAGTGAATTAGTACATTTTTCCTCATGAAGTACTTCTGTTTATATAGCATCCAGGCTTATATGTTTATTTTGATCTAAAATAAATTCTAAATCATTGTAAATATTTAAAACAATAAATTAAGTTCTGGGCTGTGGCCTTCAATACAGATTAAAGCTCAACATCAAGAAAACAAAGATTCTCACCACTGGGCCAATTGGCAGCATCAGTATGGATGGTGAAGAGATTGAGATAATTAACAGCTTTAGTTTACTTGGCTCCACAGTCAACACTCTTGGTAGCAGCAGCCAGGAAATCAAGAGACAAATTGCACTGGGAAAGTCAGCTGTGAGGGACCTCTCAAGAGTACTGAGGAACAACAACGTCAGGTTGGAGACTAAGGTGCGCCTGATCCAGGCTATAGTCTTCACAATTACATGCTATGCATTGGAGAATTGGACAGTGAGTAGGGATGATAGAAAGGGAATTTATGTCTTTGAGTTGTGGTGCTGGAGAAGAGTGTTGAATATACCATGAACTGCTAGGGGAACAAACAGGTTTGTCCTGGAGAGGGTGAAGCCGGAATGCTCCTTGGAGTCAAAAAATTCTGAAGCTTCATCTGATATGCTTTGGGCATGTTGCAAGGAGGGACTGGTCCTTTGAGAGGAACATCATGTTTGGGAGAGTGGAGGGACGGCGAAGGAGAGGAAGACCCTCGATGAGACAGATCGATTCTGTGATTGGGGTGGTGGGAATGAGTGTGTTGGAGATGATGAGGTTGGCACAGGGTAGGGCAGCATTTAGGGCTCTTGTACGTAGGGTCGCTATGAGTCGCAAGCGACTTGATGGCACATAACAAAAACAAATTAAGTTCTTGGTTTCATCTTTTTGCAATTGGTATTTCTCTATTAGCACAGAGTTTAGATAATGTGTTACCTGAATTACATGATCATGAGTTAGCTTTCACTCTCTTTTTATTTAGACATCTTTGGCAGTTGAAACTGTTGACCTCAGTTAACTAGAAAACAGCTGCTTTCCTATTTTAATTTGTAGTTGGTGTTTTCCAAATGTCAAACATATGTAAAGAAATATTTTCCATAGAACAATATTATATGCTTTATTTATATGTCTTTTTCTTTTCATGATCCCATAGGATTGTTTAGGAAAAGTGAGAGCTTAATTAAGAACTAACTATACATATTTTTAGAAAAGAGAAGTTCACTTGAATGTTTCTGTAGATGGATCAAGATTACATTTCTTTTGATGGTATGCTCACCTTACAGTGCTCTGTTTTGGCCAAGTTAAAGATTTTTACCTAAAGAGAAAGCTAGGTAATTCCCAATAACATTAGGTCATGCTCTGTATTTTGACAGTACATGAATACTTTTAGAAAGTGACCAACTGGTAATCAAAGTCTAATGATTGTTTCTTATAATTGTATTTCAGAGCTGGTTAAAAAGAAAGAACATTTAATTCTCAATTTTGCTTTGTGATACAATCAGTTTTACTCTTTTGGCTACTATATAATAAGTCCTGGTAAAAGTATGAGACTTATTTTTAAATTTATTGTTGCTGTTGTGTGCCACCAAATCAGAACCGATCCCTAGTTGACCCTCCAGTGAGTTTTCAGAGGTATTGAATTGCATGGGAGTTCATTGCCCATATTCTTCCCCTGGAGCAGCTAGTAGATTTTGCCTATGTTCCTTTGGATTAACAGCACGACTCCTTACCTCTAAGCCACCGGAACTCCTCGTTTAAATATTTATATGTTATATAAGCTTTACTGAAAGTTTTCACAGAATCTGAACAGATTGAAGGCTTTGGCAGCATATATGGAGATCTATGGACTATGAGCCTTGGATATTTGTAGGGTTTGAGCTGACCAAGGGAGGAGTTACCTAGATTGTTGTTGTTGTGCTGTCGAGTTGTTTGTGACTCATAGCGACCCTATGTGCAACAGCCCTAAACCCTGCTCTATCCTGTGCCA
>NW_006399887.1:4063121-4064265 GCF_000299155.1 Elephantulus edwardii
ATTAGACATCCTCCCACAACTGAACACTTGAACACTACCTAGATTAAGAGAATGTAAAACATGTTATCAGGGCTAAAGGATGCTCTGTTCGTGTATGTGTATGTGTCTGTACATGAAAATCTTAATTCTCTCATTGATTTGTTGTGGTCTTGTAAACAGGGTCAGCAGATAATACAAGGAACAGTAAACAACATCTTATCTTGTAACTCTAGGAAACATGCTTTTTTGCTTGTAAAACTTCTCAAATGAAAGCTCTGAGGACTACCAGTGGAGAAGACAGGAAGCCATGAATTCCTCTCTCCTTAGCTCCTTCCCCTCATTCCCACCCCGTTTGCTAAACACTGTTGGGGTTTTGTTTTGTTTTTCTCTCTTTTTAAATTGTGATTTTAGCAAAAGTTTACAGAATAGTTGGATTTTCATTCATTCTTTGTTGCACATTTCTCTCCCTCCCCTTTCCCCTGTTCACTTTAACAACAACAACAACAACAACAAAATTCATTGATTGTTGCATAATTTCCTCTCATCCCCAATTAACTTTGCTATGCACCTCTTATTCTGGGCTGTTGTCATACAAATAATGCCTCATCATATATTCCTTTTAAACAGTTCTTTTCTTCATCTGTTCCAATGCAGTGTTCATTCTTTATCCCTTCTTTTTTTCAGTTTTTCCCCAACGCCCATGTCAGTCTTGGTTTATAACATCAGTGTTACATAGTATTTATCTTTTTATGACTGAGATATTTCACTCAGCATAATGTCTTCCAAGGCCACCCATGCTGAGTAATATTTTATGAGTCCCTTGTTTTGCAGTGTTGCATAGTATTCATTGCAGTAATATACTATTTCCCCCCCCCCATCTATTCGTTAGTTGGTGGGCACTTGGATTGCTTCCATCTCTTTGCTATTGTGAATATTAAACATAGTTGTCCATACATCTGTTTGGGCGGCAGCTCTGGTTTCTTTAGAGTATCTTCCTAGTAGTGGAATTACTGGGTCAAATAATATTTCTATTTCCATCTTTCTGAGAAGGCATCATACTGCCTTCCATAGTTGTTGTTGATTGCCTTCAAGTTGAGCACGACTCATAGCTATCCATGAACAAAAGGACCAAGGCCCCTCTACAACTATAAACATTTATCAAAGT
>NW_006399887.1:4064760-4067073 GCF_000299155.1 Elephantulus edwardii
AACTGAGATGTTTCACTCAGCATGATGTTCTCCAGGGTCACCATGTTGTGTAATATTTTATGAGTTCATTGTTTCTCAGTGCTGTGTAGTATTGCATTGCATGAATATCCCATAGTTTTTCTATCCATTCATTTGTTGATAGACACTTGGGTTGCTTCCAGCTCTTTGTTACTGTAAATAATGCAGCAGTAATCATGGGTGTGCATATATCTGCTTGGATGGAAGTTATAACTTCTTCAGAGTATATCCCCAGAGTGGCACTGATGGGTCAAAAGGTATTTTTATTTCCAAATTTTTGAGAAATTGACAAATCACCTTCCATAGTAGTTGCACCATTTTACATTCCCACCAACTCAAGGTGAATCACGGAACTAGAAGTAAAACCAAAGACTATAAATTTCATTAGAGAAAACTTGGAAGAACTCAAGAGGCCCTAATCAACAGTATGCACAATCTTCCAAGCATAATGAAAAACCTACAACCAGGAGAGAACAAAATAGATGAATGGGACCTTCTAAGAATCAAAGCCCTAAGCACATCAAAAACTTCCCCAAGAGGGTAAAAAGGAAAGCCCATACATGGAAAAAATATTTGGTAATGAGATAT
This sequence comes from Elephantulus edwardii, assembly GCF_000299155.1. NCBI lineage: Eukaryota > Metazoa > Chordata > Mammalia > Macroscelidea > Macroscelididae > Elephantulus > Elephantulus edwardii. The sequence continues at coordinate 4,065,367 of NW_006399887.1, forward strand.
CTGATAAGGCACTCATATCTAACATGTATTGAATATTCCAGCACCTCAAAAAAGAAAAAGATAAACACCTCAGTAGCAAAATGGGCACAGGCTATGAATAGATACTTCACCAAAGAAGACATTCAGATGAAAAACAAACACTTAAAGAAATGTTCAAAATCCCTGGCCTTCAGAGAGAGCTGCAAATAAAAACAACCAATGAAATATCATCTCACCCCAGTAACTATAGGAAAGTTAAACAAAACAGCAACCAATAAAAGCTAGTGAAGTTGTAGAGTAATAGGAATCCCCTTACCGCTCAACTGACTAAAGTCTTGAGTAGTTCATTCTGTTGCCTTGCCAGCACTTTCCTGCTGGTCAGAAATAGGGTACCTCTCAGTGGTAAGGAGTTGCATTGCCAACAAAAAGCACATAGTTTGAATCCACCAGCTGCTCCATGGGAGAAAGATGAATAGTCTCCAGCCAACTATGTGGTTTACAGCCTCCAAAAACATTCTAGAGGGTCAACTATGCACAGATTCAGATTTGATAGCACATAATAAACAGTAACAACAGAAGCAGTAAGAAACACTATAATATTAATCATATTTTATTTAGTTGAAGTGATTCTAGGTAATGTTACCACAATTTAAGGTAAAAATATTTTTTTTAGAAAGAGAGAAGGATGACAGAAGAAGAATTGATGCCCTTTTGTTGTGGTGCTGGAGAAGAGTCTTGAACACACCATGGACCACCAAGAAAACAAATATGTTTGTCTTGGAGAGGGTGAAGCCAGGTTTCTTTTTGGAGGCGAAGATTTTGAAACCCTGTCTCACATACTTTGGGCACATGGTGGAACTGGTCCTTGGAGAAGGACATCATGCTTGGAAAAATGGAGGGAAAGCACAGGACAGGAAGATCCTGAAAGAGATGGATAGATACAGTGACTGGGGCAATGGGGGTAGATGTGTCAGAGTCAGTGAGACTGGCTCAGGACAGGGCAGACTTCAGAGCTCTTGGACATAGGGTCGCTATGAGTTTCAGACAACTCAATGGCACATAACAACAACAACAACAACAACAACAACAACCGTTAAGAAGCTGTGCTGCAATCCTGAAGGCATGTGGTTTGAATACAACAATTGCTGGGCTGGAGAAAGATGGACAATCTCCTCCTGTATGATTCGCTGTCTCTGAAAACTCACTGGACAATCAGCTATGGGTCTCTTCTGACTTGATGGTACACAACAGCAGCAAGACCTTTATATTGGAGACTCAGTTTCTAAACTTAAATCTTGAAAAAGCCATATTTTCTCACACATGTATTTGATTTGTGGTGAAAGAACCATTTTATTGGTTGTCAAGAATTGGGTCAGCATCATCTTTCTGTTTAAATTATTCTTGGTAGGATGATACCCCCCCCCCCCCGCACAGGCTGACACAGAAGAATTTCATGAAATGACATATGAACAAGAGCCTGTGGTGATGTAGGAGGAAGTTCAAGTTGCTCTGAAAGAATTGAGAAAAAACAAGGATCCAGGAGTTGATGGCATACCTACTGACATATTTCAACTAACAGATGCTGCCCTGGATGTGCTCACTAAGTTGTGCCAAGAAATCTGGAGGACAGCCAGCTGGCCAACTGACTGGAAAAGATGGATATTTGTTCCCATTCCCAAGAAAGGTGACCCAACAGAGTGTGGAAATTATCGAACAATATCATGAATA
>NW_006399887.1:4067578-4068814 GCF_000299155.1 Elephantulus edwardii
TCTGTATCTATACCTTTTCAATCTGTATGCAGAACAGATCATCTGAGACGCTGGGCTGTATGAGGAGGAATGTGGCATCAGGATTGGTGGAAGAGTCATCAACAACCTGCGTTATGCAGATGACACAACCCTGCTTGCTGAAAATGAGGAGGACCTCATGCACTTGCTGCGAAGGGTCAAGGACTGCAGCCTTCTGTACGGATTGAAGCTCAACATCAAGAAAACAAAGATTCTGGGTCAAACAACTGGACCAATTGACAACATCAGTATGGACGGTGAAGAGATTAAGATAGCTAACAGTTTTAGTTTGCTTGGCTCCACAATCAATGCTCTTGGTACCAATGGCCAAGAAATCAAGAGACAAATTGCATTGGGACTTCTCCAGAATACTGAAGAGCAACAATTGGGGTGGAGACTAAGGTGTACCTGATCTGGGCTATAGTCTTCACAATTACATGCTATGCATCAGAGAGTTGGACAGTGACTAGGGGTGATAGAGAACTGATGCCTTTGAGCTGTGGTGCTGGAGAAAACTGTTGAATATACCATGGACTGCTAGGAGAACTAACAGGTTTGTCCTGGAGAGGGTGAATCCGGAACGCTCCTAGGAGTCAAGGATTCTGAAGCTTCATCTAACATACTTTGGGCACGTTGCAAAGAGGGACTGGTTCTTGGAGATGGACATCATGTTTGGGACAGTGGAGGGATGGCGCAGGAGAGGAAGACCCTCAATGAGACGGATCAACTCTGTGATTGGGGTGGGGGGAATGAGTGTGTCGGAGACGGTGAGGTTGGCACAAGATAGAGCAGGGTTTGACTCAAAGGCACATAACAACAACAACACACACATACAAACACACTTTAGAGTTTCCATAACAGAAACATATTAAAAGAAATATTCTTCCTACTTGTGCTTTTTAAGTAATGTATTTTATTTACTTAATTATACTTACGGGGGCTCTAGTGGCCTAGTGGTAAGAAACATCACAGCAATACCAAAGGCATGCAGTTTGAATCCACCAACTGCCTCATGAGAGAAGGCTGGATAATCTCCCATGCAATTAAACTACCTCTGAAATCCTGCTAGAGGATCAGCTATGAACAGGTCCTGACATGACGGCACACAACAAGAACAATCTGCTTATTTATTAAGTATTCATTTGTTTAAGCTTTAGTCTTGACATATAAAAGTATTTCACTTGTATGAGGACCAATTTAGCATTTGTTGTTTTTTGG
>NW_006399887.1:4070902-4077378 GCF_000299155.1 Elephantulus edwardii
CTTTGATACCAAAGCCAGGAAAAGACACCACCAAAATAGAAAACTATAGGCCAATATCTCTCATGAATATTGATGCAAAAATCCTAAATAAAATTGGCAAATAGAATCCAATGATACAATTTAGCATTTGTGATTTTTCAGTGCTCCAATTTTTGTTGTTTCTAGTTATTTTTCAAAATATTGTTTGTTTTTAATGTACAACTTCTTTCCTTTTTTTCAGGAACATTAAAAAAACCCTATTTGCAATCAAATTGGAGTGAACCTTGGGTCACTGATGGCCAAGTCCAAGTGTCTGATGTAATACACATGAATACAATTAATGAGAGCACTGTGTTGTCTGCTGGACATCCCAGCCAGCGCATTCCAGCCCGCACCACAGATGCTTCCCTTCTAGAGGACCAAAGTCGCAGAAACACAAGTAAGTCTGAAGGTGTTGAATTCAAGTACCCTCTCCCATCTGTGAAACCTGAAGGTAAATTTCTAAGCATAGCAACCAGTGCTTATCATTCATTTACAATCGTTTACTCGTAGCGCAGGAAATAGCTCTATTCAGTTATCTTGTCCAATGCCTTATTCTTAAACATAATGGATCAGTGGATCTGAAATGAAAATGAATAAAGAAATGAAAAGGAATCAACACCATTCACCATTTCTTATGTCTGAAGATTTAATGCTTGGAAAAGCAGAGGGTCAATGAAGGGGAGGAAGACCCCCAATGAGATGAGTTGATACAGTGACGGCAAAAATAAGGTTAAGCACAGCAGACATTGTGAAGATGGCACAGAATTGAGCAGGGCTTTGCCATGTTGTATACAGTGTCACTGCAAGTTGGAGCCAACTCCATGGCACTCAGCAATAACAATGTCAAAGAATTAAACTACTTGTCCCAATAAAATAGTATTGAGACAATGTTGGGATGACTGATGTATGTAAGTTTGTGCTTCACTTTTGATGTTTTTAGTTACGTATTTTGAAATGTCAGTTTGTTGTAGGTTACCTTGTAGTTGTTGTTGTTGTTGATTGCCTATGAGTTGAGCATGACTCATAGCAACCCTGTGAACAAAAGGCCTGAAGCCCAATTCTGTAGTACAAACCGAGTGAATTCATTGGAGTGAGCTTCCCGTTGTGGACTTTGACTATGATAGTATAGAGTGTAACGTGTAGGGCTGCTAAATGAAAGGTAACTAGCTCCAGTCAACCAGCATCTTAATGGGGAAAGATGAGCAATCACCTCCCACAAAGATTTACACCCTTGGAAACTGAGAGAAGGCCTCTGTAAGTGGGAACTGCAAGTTCTGTAAGTTGACTTCATGGCAGTACGTTTGATTGTTTTGGGCTAAGTGTTGCAAATAGTTAAGAGTTTAGCTACTATCTGAAAGGTTATGGGTTTGAAACCAGAAATTTACCTTTACAGATTGTTGTTATGTGCAATTAAGTAGACTCATCATGATCTTATGGACAATGACTCTGAATCCTGCCCTATCATGAGCCAACCTCATTGTCTCTGAAACACCTGCCCTCATTGCTCCAGTCATTGTGTTAATCCATCTCTCCCAGGGTCTTCCCCTTTATGCTGACCTTCTATCTTTCCAAGCATGATGTTCTTCTCCAAGGACTGACTCCTCCTGACAACATGACCAAAGTATGTGGGACAGAGTTTTAAAATCCTTACCTTGAAGGAGCACACTGGTTTCACCCTCTGCAGGGAAGACCTGTTTGTTCTCTTGGCAGTTCATGCTGTATTCAGTAATACTCTTCTCCAGCAACAGAACTTGAAGACATCAATTCTTTTTCTGTTGTCCTTAGTCATTGTTCAGCATAGCAAGCAATTGAGAGATGACTATGGCTTGGATCAGGCACACTTTAGTCTTTCGACTGATGCCACTCCTCTTTAGCATTCTGAAGAGGTCCTTGACAGTAGATTTCCTAGTGGAACTCATCTTTTCATGTCCTGACTGCTGATGTCAAAGGCATTGATTGTGGATACAAGCAAGATGAAATTGTTAACAACTTCAATCTTTTCTGTCTATTCTGATGATTCCTATTGGCTTGGAGGAGAAGATTCGGTGCGCCCCCCACCCCCCACCCCGGTTGAGATGCAATCTGTATTGAAGCCTACAGTCCTTGATCTTCTACAGGAAATGCTTCAAGTCTTGCATAATGCAGGTTGTTGATAACTCATCCTCCAAGCCTCTCAAATGATCAGTTCTGCAGATAGATTGAAAAGGTGTGGAGAAAGGATACTTCTCTGACTCACTCTTTTTTTAAAAATTTTATAAATATTTTATTTATTTTAATGAACATTTACAGAGATTTTGGATTTCCACTCATTTATTGTTGCATTTTTCTACCTGCCCTCCGCCCCAGTTTGCTCTTCTCTTTGAAAAGTAAAAGAAAAAATTCCTTCATTAATATACAAACTCCCCCCACCCCCCGCCTTGCCTAAGCTCCACTATGCAACCTTCATTTGGAACTCTTGTCATGATAATACCCAATCATATTTCACTATTATACTGTTCTCTCCCTCATCTATTCTCATCTGTTTCAATGCAGTATACATAATTTATCCAATTTTTCTCAGTCTCACCCCAACCCGGATGTCAGTACCATTCTAAAACAGTGACACTGTGCAATATTTGTCCTTTTGTGACTGAGATATTTCACTCAGCATAATGTCCTCCAAGGTCACCCATTTTGAATAATATTGCATGAGTTCTTTGTGTAGTATTCCATTGTGTGACTATACCACAGCTTCTCTATCCATTTAGGTTGTTTCCAACTCTTTGCTATTATGAACAAAGCCACAATAAACATAGGTGTACATATATCTGCCTGGGTGGCAGTTATGGTTTCTTTAGGGTATATTCCCAGTAGAGGAATTGCTGGGTCAAATGGTATTTCTGTTTGCAACTTTTTGAGAAAGTGCCATACAGCCTTCCACGGTGGTTGTAACTGCCACAAACAGTGAATAAGAATAAGAGTTCCAGTTTCTCCTTAACCTCGCCAGCATTTTTTGTTTGCTGCTGTTAAATTTTGCTATTCTTACTGGGGTGAGATGATTTGCATGTCTCTAAGAGGTAAGGATTCTGAGCATTTCTTCATGTATTGGCTATCTGAATATCTTCTTTTGTGAAGTGTCTGTTCATATTCTATGCCCATTTTTCAATTGGCTTATTTATCTTTCTCTTGTTGTGGTGCTCAAGTATTTAATAAATTCTAGATGTAAGTCCCTTATTTGACATGTAATTACCAAATATTTTTTCCCAATTTGTGGCTTTACTTTTTACTCTGCTGGAGTTTTTAGATGTGCAAAGGGATTTAATTCTTAGAAGGCCCCATTCATCTACCACTCCTTTCTTGATTTTGAGCTGTGTAATGTTCCCTTGCTCTTTTTGGGCAATAGTTTCTTGATGTAGGTATAGATTTCACATGAACACAATCAAATGTTCTGGGATTTCCATTTTTCTCAATGTTAGCCATAATTTTTTTGTGATCTGCACAGTTAAATGCCTTTGCCTAGTCAAGAAAACAAAAGACCCAATTGATATTAACGATGGTATCTTTAGTGCTGTGATCTCTTCTAAACACAGCTTGTATTTCTGGCAGTTCTCTGTCAACATAATATTCTGGTCATTTTTTGATACTTTTCAGCAAAATTTTTCTTGCGTGTAATATTAATGCCATTCTTTCTTTTTTGCATATGCAGTTTATTTTACAGTAAAACCTGTGAAAGTCGGAACCTATGTAAGGTTGTTTGAGAAGAAAAATTCAGATATTTTCCACCAAAATAGAGAACACAGTCACTGCATTCTGGCAAAGGCAGAACTTGCTGGAAGAAGGAAACCATAGCTGTCTCCTTGACTTCTGGCTCTAACAGGTTTCACTGTATTTCTTGGTGACTGACAAGTAATTGAATCTTGAAGTAACCAGTATGTGAGACATTTTTCTCATGAAGACAAGTGGAGGGATTGGCCAGCAATTCCAGAAAAGAGTGGGATTAAAGAGGAAAATCAAAAAGTGTGGAGATAGGGCCAGTGCAATGAGGGAAGTGACTACATGCCCTTGGGTAGGGATCTGTCCTTCAATAGCCCTTCAATCCTTGGTAAAGTTAGAACTCCCAGAATGCTTGGTGGGAGTGGAGTAAATGGAGAGTTTGACTTGATTCTAATCACTGCCAAAAAACCATCACTCTTCAGCAGTGATGTTGATTCTTATGTTCTGCTTTTAAAAACAAGGTTATGGAGCCAAAACATGCACAAGCCCATCAATTCATAATAATTTTCTTGTTTGTTCCTTCCCTGTTCATGAAAACTCACAATGGGAAATCGTATTTCAAGTGTAGGATAGAGTATTTATTTTTAGTATGAGCCAGGAAAGGAAGGATTAAGTTGACTTTTAGTTATCATACTATATATATGTCAGTGTTTGAAGAAAAACAGGCTTATTCTATTTCTTCAGTTCTATAGAGATAGATTATTTAGATTTCACTCTTTCACAGAACACCTAGAGGAATTAGCTGTTTCTTAGGCTTGGTGATCATGAGTGATTTATAATGATTCCATTTGACAGTAATACGGAAAAGTAAAATTATGCCAACTAGACTTTACTTTCCTTATTAATTTAATTTTGATGTTTTACTTTTTTGTCATGTCATAAGCACTTCATTATTCTAAATGATTATGTTTTTCCTCAGAAGTATAAAAATAATGAAAATAAAAACTTGGTCCAGTTAATGTGACTGCAATTACAGAAATTATTATTTTCTTCCTCTAACAAGTTTGTTCCTTACTTGAAAGTTCTGTCATTTGTTTCAATTCAAAGAGGTGACAGACACATACCATGAAATGGAAGAAAACATATGGTAGCAGTTGCTCTGTTTGGAAATTTGATGGGAGTCTGTTTGATTAATTTTCTCTACAATGGAGCATTACTGTCAAATATGCGTGCACTTTGACATGTAGAGGATATCCAGGTGAAATTGAAACGATTAAGTGGAGAAAGGTCGAAATCTTTGGATACGTGTCATTCGATATTGTTCCTGTGTTTAACACTCCATATTGTCAGTGCCAAACTATAAAGCATTTCAATAAACTCTAAATGTTAATAAAATGTATTTATTGCAGGACACACAGTATCTTTTCATACATCTCAGTAACAGTGACGTGTTGTAATTACAGAGCTTTTCCTCCCCAATTTTCAAGGTTTGCTTAAATGTTTTCTCTTTGTGATTCAAAATTATCTGAAGAGGTGTTTGGGAAAGGGAATATTATATGCCACTGGTCCAAATAATGAAACTGGGGCTTTGAGTAGTTAATTCTGCATATTTATTGACACTGGTCCAGTTTTTGATAGATATAGAACTGGGATTCAAATATTAGTACTTTTTTTCCTCTAAAACAATATGCTTTCAAGTGGTTAATTTTTCCTTCTTTAATTTTATTGCTTTCATTATAGTAAAAAAGAGTGTGATTGAGTACATTTTAAAAAAAATACCTAAAATGTTAAGATTTATTTATAAAGTGTGTTTGTTGTTGTTGTTATGTGCTGTCAAGTCGCCTGCGACTCATAGTGACCCTATGTACAACAGCCCTAAACCCTGCTCTATTCTATGCCAATCTTACTGTCTCCAACACACCTATCCTCATTACCCAGTCACTGAATTAATCCACCTCATCAAGGGTCTTCTTCTCCTGCGCTGTCCCTACACCCTCCCAGGCATGATGTTCTTCTCCAGGTACTGATCCTGCCTTGCAACATGTCCAAGGTATGTTAGACAGAGCTTCAGAATCCTTGCCTTCGAAGAACAGCCTAGTTTCACCCTCTCCAGGATGAACTTGTTTGCTCTCCTAGGAGGCCATGGTACATTCAATACTCTTCTCCAGCACCACAGCTCAAAGGCATCTATTTGCCTGCTGGTGGCCTAGAGGCAAGAAACAGCGTTGCAATCCCAAAGGCACATGGTTTGAGTCCAATAGCTGTTCTGTGGGAGAAGGATGGGAACTTTCCTCCTGTGCAACTAACTGCCTCTGAAAACCCACCAGAGGGTCAGCTATGGGTCAGTTCTGACTCGAAGGTACAACAACAACACCAATTTATTGTATAGAAAGTAAAAATGTTACTATAGTCTCAGTGTAGCTAACAATGGTTAAAACTCACCAATGATAGCTGCCCATATTATAAGAGTCTCATGGAAACTTAATAATGCTTATAATTTTATTGTGTCCCCAAGCTTGGTTGTGGATTTCCAAGAACTAAACAGAAAATGGTTGAATGTCACAGGAACTTTTTTTTTAAATCAGTAAGGCTTTTAACTGAGTGGATCACAACAAGCTGTGGCTGACTCTGAGAAGAATGGGAATCCCAGAACATTTGATTGTGTTAATGTGAAACCTATACTTGGACCAAGAGGCAGTCGTCAGAATAGAGCAGAAGACACAACATGGTTCAAAATAAAAAAGGGGGTTCGTCAGGGATGT
>NW_006399887.1:4077478-4078663 GCF_000299155.1 Elephantulus edwardii
TTATCTTGTTATGGTGCTCAAGTATTTCATAAATTCTGGATATAAGTCCCTTATCTGATATGTTATTACTGAATACTTTTTCCCAATCAGTGGCCTTCCTTTTTACCCTGTTGGAGAAGTTTTTGGATGTGCATAGGGATTTGAGTCTTAGAAGATCCCATTAATCTACGTTATCTTCTCCTGGTTGTAGGTGAAATGATGTCTTTTCATCTTTACTTCTAGGAATCATTCTAGCTGCACTATTCTCAAGACAGATTTGTTTACTCTTTTGGTAATTCATAGTATATTCAATACTCTTTAACAACAGCACAATACAAAGGCAACAATTCTATTTAATCTTTAGTTCACACATTGTCTAACTCTCACATGTATATGAAAGAAATGAAAATATAATGGCTTGAGTCATGTGCACCTTAGTCTTAAAATTATATCCTTGCTCTTTAGCATGCTAAAAAGATCCTTAGTAGCAGATTTGACCAAATATAATGCATCATTTGATTTGCTGACTGCTATTTCCATAGACCTAAATTGTGTGCCCAAGGAAATCTTTGTAATAGGGATAAAAAAATTGGCAATAACTCTATCTTGATACAATATGGATTGAGGCTCAATGTCAAGAAGACAAAGATTCTCACCACTGGACCAATTGGCAGCATCAGGATGGATGGTGAAGAGATTGAGATTGTACACAGCTTTAGTTTGCTTGGCTCTGTAGTCAACAGTCTTGCCACCAGCAGCCGGGAAATTAAAAGGTGCATTGCCATGGGAAAGTCTGCTGTTACGGACCTCTCCAAAGTACTGAAGAGCAATGGTGTCTCTCTGGGGACTAAGGTGCATCTGATACAGGCTATGGTCTTCACAATCACTTGTTATGCATCAGAGAGTTGGACAATGACCAAGGAGGATAGAAGGAAAATTGATGCCTTTGACCTGTAGTGCTGGAGAAGAGTATTGAATGTACCCTGGACTGCCAAGAAAACAAACAGATTTGTCCTGGAAAGGGTTAACCGGGTGGTTCCTTGGAGGTGAGGATTCTGAGGCTCCGTCTAACATACTTTGGACATGTTGTGAGGAGAGACCGGTCCTTAGAGAGGGACATACATCATGCTTGGGAGGGTGGAGGGACAGCGCAGGAGAGGAAGGCCCTCTATGAGGTGGATTGATTCAGTGACTGGGATAATTGGG
>NW_006399887.1:4078763-4083283 GCF_000299155.1 Elephantulus edwardii
AAAGTTTATAAATCACATTGGATTTTTATTTAATGATTAGCATATATTTCATTTTACAATATTAGTTAGAATTGATTATTGTAACTAATTACTTACATTGTGTGATCAACCCCATAATGCTGAATTCTTTTTCCCTTCACCCAGCTTAACTGTTGATTTTTACTTCCATCTCCATCACTGGCCATCCCTGATAATAATTTGAGTGCATTTATAAAAACTTTTTATTGTTATTTGAATGAAATTTTTACTGAACTAATTGTTTCCCATTCAAAAATTAATATAATTTGCTTCACATAAGTAATTGCAATTCCCAAATTGTAACAGCCCTCTTCTTATTTCTTCCTGTCTTTACCATTTCTGTTTACCCTTCTTTCCTGTTCCTTCCTATCTTCTAGTATTTATTTCTGTGTAAATGTTGCTGTTTTAATCGTATAGTAATCTGAGTAGGATGCTTTTTAAACTCCAGGGAAAAAGTGAAACTACTATATAGCTTTTGTTAAGTAAAATGCCATTGAATGAATACCTGCATGAACTAAAGTGATTTGAAGTTTTAGTGTCTGATTCATCACTCTCATTAGTGATTACTTTTGCCCCTTGATATTTATTTAATGCCTTTTACTTTCTTATACCTATTCGTCCTTGAGTAGCATAAACATTCAGCTGGTAACTGTAAAGTTAGCAGTTCAAGTCCACTCAGAGGTGTCTCGGAAGAAAGACCCGATAACCTACTTTTGCAGCATTAGCTGTAGATAGAGATCCCTCAAAGGCACGTTTCTACTCTGACATGTATGGGGTTTCTGTGCTTTGAAACAAATCAATGACAACAATTTATTTTCCAACTAACCCTAACAGAATTTATGTTTATCCTTTAAAATCATTAACACCGCTGTTGTAAAATAGGACTACATGGGGGGCTGGAGGGGAGAATAGGAAAAGAGTGGATGGATAATGAACACTGCATTGGAACAGATGAGGGGAAGAGCTGTCTTAGAGGAGGATATGAGTACATGTACGACAACAATCGGGAACAAGAAGCGCACTGCAATGTGGACTGGGAAGGTGGAACAATGCCATGTGGAACAGTGAGTGAAAAGCCCACCTCTCTGTAAGCCTTCATTAAAATCACGGTTGAAAAATTAAAATCATTATTCTCTGATATGTTATCTTTAATTCTTGTATATAAAAGCTATTTAAGTCCATTACACTCCAGATATACAGTAGTCAGGTGGACATTATGTCCTACCTTGAAATCCTAGCTGGGGCCCTTTAGAGTAGTGAGAGATCTTCACCCTGAAACCTACAGCATCCCTTTTCAGCAGGAAGTATCTAAGAGAATACTGCTGTCCCATTTTCTTTATGAATCAGGGTGAAGTCTCTCTCAGGGAGGAGTGACAGGGAATGGCAAAGGACACACTGATAAAGGAGATTAATCAGAACTGGTTTTGACAAGCACTGTGGCAATGGGACAATTAAAACAGACTTTCAAGGGGGAAAAAAGAGAGGAATGAACTGGGGAGGGGGTTAAAGAAACAGTGCAAGAATGAATGAATGGAAATCCAAAATCTCTGTAAATGTTCATTAAAATTAATAAAATAAAAAAATTGAGAGAAAAAAAAAAGAAATCCTAGCTGGGAAACTAAGGGGAGAATTTCTGGCCAAAGGCACCAGGAAATAGTCTTTACTTCAGAGACCTACATCAGTGAGTCTTTGGGATCACAACAAAAAAGTAGGACACTGCATATGTAAAGTTTCAGCTGGAATGCTGCCCCACTCCCATGTAAAGACTAGAGCTTGGCTTTATAAATGTGATAATGTAGCTTTTATACGACTTCTATCTGCTACTTCTAGAATTAATTGCATTTTGAAAACCAATTGTAATGTGGAAGGTGAAAAGGTCCTTGGTTAACTTTTATGTTGTATTTTAGCAAAGGATCTTTCTAGTTTGCGTTCTGTAGCTGGGTTTGTAGTCTCACATTTTGCTCCTTAAAAGATTTTATAAATATTTAAACACATGCTGAACTAAGGACAGGGAAAAAGTCTTAGGCCAACCGGTATCTTTTGGGATTAAACTTAATATGGCAGACAATAATATAATCAAGAAACTCTGGATAGGAATTAAAGTGCCAGAGAAGTGGATTAAAGTGCTGAAAGGTTAAGATGTCCTGTTTTTTCCTCATGCTGTTGGATAACCCGCTCTTAAATCCTCCAGATCAACCTAGAATACATTATCCTTTTCACTTACTATTAAAAACTGCTTCATTAAGATATAATTCACAATCATAAACTTAATTCTTTTAATGTTCACAGTTCAAAGGCTTTTGATATATTTAGAGAATTATGTAGACAATTAAAAAAAATGCCCAATTGACATCAAGTGGATTTGGCTCGTGGCAGCTCTTTCTTGCGTTCCCAAGGCTGTAAATCATAATGGAAGGAGGCTGCCTGTATTTCTCTGTGGAGCAGCTGGTGGATTACAACTACCAATCCTTCTCATTAGCAGTCCAACACTTAACCCTCTATGCCACCAGGTTCCATGTGCACATGTTAACAACATATAATTTTGGAACATTTTTATCACTACTGCTTTATCCTTCTTCCTACTTCCCCAACAACTATCAATCACTAATACATTTTCTGGATATGTATTCTGAATATTTCATAAAGAAAAGTGTCATTTTCCATGCTTGCCTAGTCATGCTTAGCATAATTCGGTGCATCTGTGTTGTAGCATGCAGCAAAACTGCAAATATACTATATTATGCATATCCACTTATTTAGAATGAACATTTGGATAATATTTACTTTCATGTTGCCATTGTGAAGATGCTGTCAAAGCAGAGTTGTTAGCTACCAAGAAAAGAATAAAATAGATTAATAGAGGCTTTTCCCATACGGAGAACAAAGTATGTCCAACATCTTTTACAAAGGATGCTTTTATAGGATGTAGTTAAAATAGAGAAACATGGCGGCAGTGTTGCCCTTCTGGGATCCATGATGGTTTCAGCTTCTCAGATGCAGAGCTTGATCTGCTGCAGTGACCGCAGCGTCAGTTATGTTTTTAGCCCCAACGTGTTAATAGTAATTCGTTTATATATGCAGTTTAATATTTTATTTGTTTTGTGCTTATTTAATGGATACAGTTTGAGTCTAGTTTTATAGTTGTGTTAGACCAATACACACAAAGGAGTTGTTATTTCATTTTATCTGTATCTGCAAAAACTTTCTTCCTTCAGGGAAGCCTGTAAAATTCTTCTGTTTGAGAAACATTGCCTCAGGGTACCTGAGTTCTAGCTGTCTGTGTCAAACACTGGGGAACAAGCAGAGCTTCCTAGCATAATCTTCGTGTGCGTTAGATATTTCTTTGGCAATCTTGTGCGCCATATGGGTTCTTTACAGTCATGCTTAATTTATTTATTTTAATAAGATTTCTTTATACTGGTTTACTTATACAAAGTTTCCAGAGATTGTTTTTCACACTAGATCTTTCCTGTTTCCTTTACCCACACCTCCCTCTACCCATCAAATTGTATGACCTTAACTCCTTGCCCATCTTCACCTTTCTGTTCCTATCCCCACCCCATTGGATCCTCATACACATTTTACTAGTTGTATTTCTATCTATAATAATGGTCTTATACAGTGTGTGTCCTCATGGGCTTGAGTTAGTTCTTTAGCATAACGCTTTCCAGTCCCTCCAAGTTAGGCAAAATCATTGGTCTTGCATGCCGAGTAGTTCCCAATGTGTGATTGTACCATAATTTCTCAATCCATTCAATTATGGTTGGACATTTGGACTGTTTCCATGTTCTTGCAATGGTGAATTACGCTGCTAAGAACATTGTTGTACAAATCTCTGATTGTGCCTCAGCTCTAACTTTCTCAGTGTATATTCCAAGCAGTGGAATAGCTGTGTCATGTGGAATTTCAATGTTCAGCTTTTTGAGGAAGCACTGAACTGCCTTTCAGAGTGGTTATACTATTTTATAATCCCACCAACAGTATATAAGAGTTCCTATCTCGCCACATCCTTTCCGACATTTATTACTTGCTGTCCTGTTAAACTTTGCCATGGCTAGATGATATAAATAAATTGCATAGAATTTCAAGGGAAATAAATGACACTGAAATGCAATGATCAAAGCATTATAAATACCAATATCTGATTAGTAACAGTAACATGTTAAATAATGAGATATAGCAGGGAGTCTAACAACTTTAATTTAATAATAGGTTTACCTGTGTGTATGTATATTATGTATTGTTAAATTGTCCCCAACTCAAAGAAACTGTAATGTACAATGAAACACTGTCAGGTCCTGTACCTTCCTCACAATCAATTCTTGAACCAATTTTGTAGCCACTGTGTCAATCCAGCTCATTAAGGATCTTTTTTCCTTCTACCTTACCAAGAAGAAGCTCTGGTGGCCTAGTGGCAAAAAGCCAGCATAATGTGTATCTCCAGGTACTGGTTATTGTCGGTAAGAGGTCTAAAGAATGTGAGATGATGTCTTTTTTTTTTT
>NW_006399887.1:4083383-4086815 GCF_000299155.1 Elephantulus edwardii
TAGAGAGGCTGCACAGGAGAGGAAGGCCTTCGATGAGATGGATCTATTCTGTGACTGGACTGGTGGGAATGGGTGCATTTGAGATGGCTAGGTTGGCACAGGATAGAACGGCATTTAGGGCTTTTGTACATAGGGTCATTATGGGTCACAAGCGACTCGATGGCACACAACAACAACAACAACAACAAAGCCATATTCTGGCTTGGGCCTCCTATTTAAAGTAAGCAGGACCCAGAAGTTGGGCATTTTGTGTTTTTTTGTTTGTTTGTTTTTTGTTTTGTTTTGTTTTATCAATAAGCCATACGCTGTCTTGTTGCCCCTGTGTGCCAGGCATGAGTCTCAACTGAAACACTTTGTTACCCTCCCAGGAGCTCATCCTGCCATATCTATGCAGATTTCAACGACATCTGATAACAGCATATTCATATGTCTGACTTGTTTTTAGAGGTACAACATTAATTTGTCTGTTTGTGGTATTGGGGATATTCATTGTTCTAATTAGTCCAACACCTGTCTGTGTTTGCTGTACTGAGATAACTTAGGTGGTTGCTGTTATGCTGAAAGCTACATCCCTGGTATGTCAGATGACACAAGGGTCATGCATGGTGGAGAGATTTTCAAGAGGGCCAAGATTAAGACAAAATAGGAAGCAAGATTAGTCATCTGTTTCTTAAATAGCTGGCCTCTGGAAACCCTATGAACAGGAGAGGAACACTGATAGTTAAAGTCTTAGAGGTAAAGCACAGATTGGAAGTCAATAATAATGATGAAAAATAGTGGCAAATATCCTTTAATAATTGAAACATAGTAGGGATGGAACATGAATGCTGAAATACTAGAAGTTGTGAAAATGAAATGGAATGCTTGAACATTGACATTGCAGGCATTAGTGAGATGAGATGGACTAGGTTTGGCCACGGTGTGTCAGACAATCATGTGGTATATTAGCTGCGAATGAAAAACAGAGCAAAAATGGTGTTGCATTCCTAGTTAAAAAGACAATTTCAAGTTCTGTCCTGAAGTACAATGTTGTGAGTGATAGGATATTATCCATACATGTCCAAGGAACACCTGTTAATATAAACTATTATTAAAATTTATGCTTCTATAGCTAAAACCAATTTTTTTAGGTAGAATTTTTTATTTGCATTAACAGTCATTCGGGTTAAAACCAAAGTTTGAAAAAAATTAAAAATTGAAAATTTTTACCAAAATTTGCAGTCTGAAATTGACCATACATGCAGTCAGGGTGCATTAATGATAAATAGTAACTAGAATGCAGAAATTGGATAAAAGGAAAAACAAAACCTCATCTAAGAAATAGGTTTGAAGCATTGAACACCAGTGATTGAAGACCAGATGAGTTGAGAGATGACATTGAGAACATCATCTGTGAAGAGGGCAAAAGGTTATTACAATGACAGAAAAGAAAGGAAAACACCAAAATGGAAGTCAGAAGAGACTGAAAATTGCGCTGTGTAATGAGAAGCCAAAACAAATGGAATAGAAGCTGAAGTAAAAGATTTCAAAGTGCAGCTTGAGAAGACAATATAATGTCTTATGATGGAATGTGCAGAGACCTGAAATTGGAGAATGAAAAGGGAAGAACGTTCTCTGCATATGTCAACCTGGAAGAACTGAAAAATAATTTAAGCTTTGAGTTAGAGTATTGAAGAGGGAATAATATCCACTTTCTAAATAACACCTCCAGAAACTCTATGAACTTTGATAAATGTCAATTGTTGTACAGGGCCTTCAAGCCTTTTCTTCATAGGGTGGCTATGAGTCATGCTCTACTTGAAGGCAATCAACAACAACAACAAGTAGAAGTGGCATCCACTTTCTAAACAGCACGCCTCTGGAAACTCTATGAACTTTGATTAATGACCATAGCTGTAGTAATGCTTCAGGCCTTTTGTTCGTAGGGTCTCTATGAGTCATGTTTGATCTGATGGCAATCAACAATACAACATACAATGGGCAATATACTGTATTATTCAAGAAGCATTAAAAGAAGATGGAGAGAATAAACAGTCACTGTACCAAAAAAGAGTTGACTGATACTGAAAAACTTCAGGAAGTACGATATGAACAAAACCCATTAGTAATGAAGGAAGACGTTGAAGGTACCCTGAAGGTATTTAAAGTAAATAAGGCCCCAGTTACTGATAGGATACATATTAACATGTTTCAACTAACAGTTGAAGCTCTGGATGTACTAGCCAGACTATGACAGGAAATTTGTAGAATAGTTGTCTGGCCAACTGACTGGAAGAGATCCATATTTATTCCCATTCTCAAGAGAGGTGATCCAACAGGTTATGGAAACTATCAAACAATGAACAATATTGTTAATATCACATTCAAACAAAATACTGCTGAAGCTCATTAAAAGCAGCTAGGACAATATATACATAGGGAACTTCCAGAAGTTGAAGAGGAATTTAGAAGAAGCCATGGCACCAGGGATATTATTGCTCATGTCAGGATGAATCCTGGCTGAAAGTAAAGCGTACCAGAACAACGTTTATTTGTGCTTTATTGACTACGCAAAGGCACTTGACTGTGTG
Organism: Elephantulus edwardii; assembly: GCF_000299155.1. Classification (NCBI taxonomy): domain Eukaryota; kingdom Metazoa; phylum Chordata; class Mammalia; order Macroscelidea; family Macroscelididae; genus Elephantulus; species Elephantulus edwardii. The sequence goes on from NW_006399887.1 coordinate 4,085,954, forward strand.
GATCACACTGTCAAACAAATGATGGCTAACATTGAGAAGAGCACATAATTGTGCCCATGTGAAACTTAAACAGCCTAAAGAGGCTGTTGAGTGAATTGAGCAAGGAAACATTTTGTTTCAAATTAAGACAGGAGTGCATCCATGTTTTACCCTTTCTCCATACCTGTTCAGTCTATATGCTGAGCAAATTATTTGAGAAGCTGGACTTTGAAGAGGAATCAGAGGCGTCAGGATCAGAGGAAGACTCATCAATAAACTTAGCCATGCAGATGACACACTTTGCTTGCTGAAAGTGAGGAGGACTTGATGCACCTGTTGCAGAAGATCAAGGACTATAGCCTTCAATATGGATTGCATCTCAACATCAAGAAAACAAACAAACAAAAACAGAAAAAAAACCCTCACCATTGAACAGTAGGAAACATTATGATAGATGGAGATAAAATTGAAACTGTCAACTATTTTATTTTCCTTGGATCCATAATCAACACCCTTTGTACCAGCAGTACCAAGGAGATGTATTATACTGGGGAAATCTGCAGGTAGGGACTTTTCCAAATTATTGAGTAGTAGTGAGCTCAGTTTGAGGACTAAGGTGCACCTGATTCAGGCCCTGGTCTTTTCAATCTGTTGGTATGCATCTGAGAGCTGGACAATGAATAAGGATGACAGAAGAATCAATGCTTTTAAACTGTGGCATTTGAGAAGAGTGCTGAATATCCTGTGGACTGCCAAAAGAACTAACAAATATATCCTGGAGAAATTACAGCCACAGTGCTCGTCGGAGCAAAGATGATAAAGCTTTGCCTCGTATACTCCGGACATGTTGTTAGCAGAGGCTGTGTCTTAGAGAGGGACATCA
>NW_006399887.1:4096097-4118676 GCF_000299155.1 Elephantulus edwardii
GTGCAATTGGCACAGGACAGAGCAGAGTTTAGGGCTGTTGTACATAGGGTCGCTATGAGTCGCAAGCGACTCGATGGCACATAACAACAACAACAACTATCTTGATATAAAATTAATACTTTTTTGGGATAGATATTGCTTATATTGTTAATAGTAATGCTAAAATTCAGTTAGAGGTACATGCCTTTTTGACATAAATATACATTTTTCCCTCTTCTGATTTCAGAGACATCTTAAATGCATAGTCCCATTGAAATTTTTTATTTTATTCTAGAGATAATACTCCACTGATATTCATAGGATTTTTTTTATATACTTACTGCAACAGTGGGTTTGAAAGTGATGGAGATCATGATAGTAGTGGTGCAGGATGGGGCCAGCCTCCTTCCTGTGATTCATAGAGTTGCTATTAGTCATAGTCAACTCGATGGCAGCTGACATCAATAACTATAGAGACAAAAGCATCTTCAGTGGTTGCTGGGAGAGTCTGAGGCCTGCCCAGCCTGTCTTGTTAAGTGTTAATGCTATTTCAAAAGTTACTATAATAGTCATGACTGCTAGATATTATCCCTATGTGTTCTATGTGAGTTGTGTATTTAAACAATTCTCAAGTCCAATTGATTGCCCTCTCTACACGTTAAATCCCATCTTTCAGGCTGAAAGAAAAGCTCGGAAATCAAGACATAGGCTTTGGGCCAATATCAATATCCAAGCAAAATAAAGTGAAGCAGTTAAATAACTATTATGATAGTTAGCATTCTGGTTAAGATCTATCCAATTCATGAGAGAGAAAGCAAGCTGGAACGCCACAGTGGATTTTCTCTTTGTCCTTACTCTCTTTTCTTTCCTTCTTATCCTATCTTTAGAGATTTTGTCCCTGGGATATATTGAGTTCCTCCCAGAGAGAGCAAATTCAATCACTTGCAGAGCCAGGCTTATGGAGAGGGATTGTGAACAGTGCCTGTTTCATTGTTTTTTTGGCTTCATTCCTATTTCTGCCTTGTCAGAGATTACTGGATATGACTTCTTGACCCTTTCTAAATGAGCCCTGCAGTGTTCCCTAGGTGACTTGTACCCTCAAAGGCAATGTGCCCACAAAACATTAAGATGGTAAGTGAACCAAACATTAAGATAGTGAGAGTCAGCGTTGAATTTTCAATTCAAAAAAGGCTTGTGGCTCAAAAACTTTCCACTCTGGTTTCTTTATCACAGTTTCCTCTTCAGGAAGCACAGCTCCTTGAGTCATATAGAGTGAAAAACAGTAGCATGCTGATAACAGCTTTGCAAAACCAACCCTGGTCAAACTCACAGAGAAAAATATTCCTTAAAGATAAGATAAAAGTCAAAGGACTGTGTAATTTACATTCTGGCTTTGAAAGAAAATTGGCACTCTATCTACTCTTTGGCCTGAATCATTCAATTTTCTGACTGTCTCAGGTTTTTGGTCTTTGTATAATTTTGTGTTGAGAGCTAAAAGCCCATCAGTGGAAGTCTGTTTGCTGTTACTTTTGCCTTTGGAGAATATGCCTTTTCACTCACTTGCTTATAGTGGAATGGGTATGGTAATGAGTTTTCCAAACCAAAATCTCTGTAGCAGTTCACATTTGATGCAAAAAAAAAAAAAAAAATATCTTGAAAGAAGTGCAACAGGAGTATTCCTTAGAGGCAGGGAAGGTGAAACTTCATCTCACTTACTTGGCACATGATTTCAGGAGTGCTTAGAGAGAAACATCAGGCTGGGAAAGGAAATTCTTAGGTGCCCTCGAGTTGACTATGACTCATAGAGACTCTATGAACAATAGATCTGAACCTTGCCCTATCCTGCTCTATCCTCACAATCTCTGTCATGTTCAGGGCCATTGTGCTAATTACTGTGCCAATCCATCTGATGGAGGGCCTTCCTCTTTCACAGACCCTCTATTTTTCCCCTCAGGATGCCTCTCTCCAAGGACTGGCTCTTTCTGAAAATTTGCTCCAAGTGACGGAGATGAAGTTTCACCATCCTTGCTTCTGAGGAGCATTCTGGTTGTACTTCCTTCAAGGCAGAGCTGTTTGTTCTTTTGACAGCCCATGGAATATTCAGTGCTAAGGTGCCATGGACTGCTAAGAGAACAAACAGATTCATCCTGGAGAGGGTTAAACCGGGCTGCTCCTTGGAGGCAAGGATTCTGAGGCTTCGTCTGACATACTTTTGACATGTTGTAAGGAGAGACCGGTCCTTGGAGAGGGACATCGTGCTTGGGAGGGTGGAGGGCAGGCACAGGAGGGGAAGGCCCTCTATGAGGTGGATTGATTCAGTGACTGGGGCAACCAGGAGGCACAGGACAGAGCAGAGTTTAGAGCTGTTGTACATAGGGTCGTTATGAGTTGCAAGCGACTCGACAGCACATAACAACAACAACATTCATCAATACCACAGTTCAAAGACATCGATTATTCTCCTGTCATCCTTATTCATTGTTCAACTTTCTGATGCAGAGGAAGCAATTGAAAATACCATGGCTTGCATCAGGTACACTTTTGTCTTTAAACTGATGACATCCTCACTCTTTAGGATTTTGGAGAAGTCTTTGACAGCAGATTTCCTCAATGCAGTATGTCTTTTGCTTTCATGGGAAAGATAGTTGTGGTTGTTAAGTGCCCTTGATAGAGTCAGTGAAAAAGAGGCAGCCCCTCAGCAAGATGAATTGCCAGAGTGATTGCTTCCATGGGTTTGAACAGGACAGAGATCCTGAGGGTGGTGGGACAGGATAGGGAAGGTTCAGATCTGTTGTTCACAGGATCGCAGTGAGTCATAGTTGACTTAACAGCACCTAACAATACTTTTCATATTTTAGCATTAACATATTTTATTCTTCTATTTGGCTGTTCTGCATCATTAATCTAGTATTTACAAGCAGTGTTTAAATTTCTAAGATTTACATCATTGTTGTTTTTTTTATGTGTCATCACATATGTTATGCCTGTGACTCATGTGACCCTATGTATAATAGCTCTGAACCCTGCCCTATCCTGAGCCAATCTCACTGTCTCCAACACACTACTCCAGGTACTATGCCAATATATTTATGCTAAACTCTGGTGCCAAGTGGTAAGAAACTGCACTACAATCCTGAAGGCACATGCTTTGAGGCCACCAGCTGCTCTGGTGAAGGATGGGCAGTCTCCTCCCATGTGATTAACTGCCTCTGAAAACCTGCCAGAGGGTCAGCTATGGGTTGGTCCTGACTTCATGGTACTCAACAACAACTACAAGCTGTGCTACAATCCTGAAAGCAGGTGGTTCGAATCCACCAGGTGCTCAGAGGGAACAGGATGAGCAGTGCCCTCCCATGTGGTTAACAGCCTCTGAAAACCTGTGGAAGGGTCAGCTGTGGGTCGGTTGTGACTCAGTGGTATACAACAAACTGTGTAAACACATTGTTTGCCTGTGTAGTCTTCCAAGCTTGGAGAAATATATCAATTTGTGTTTAGGTTACTTTTCTGTGAAGTGACATTCATTCATCAATAGTGACTTATTGGGTGTCAGGCCATCAGATTTGACTATCTGAGATCTAACAGTGGGCCAGCTAGGACTCGCACCAGAGGGCCGCGCAGCGGTTCCTGCAGTTCGCACTTGCCTGGTTCGCCCAGTCCATCTTCAAGACCCGGGACTACCCCGCGGCCATGCGCCAGAACCTTGCCGTCAAGAGCAGGCCAGGGCTGTCCAGCTCCGCGCTGCCTCAGTTTACCCAGGCAGAGAGGCGGCTGGTCCAGGGCGCCACTTCGTCACCAGGTTCGTGATGCACGAGGACCACGCGGGCAGCCACCACACCTCTGAGCGCCAGGTCCAGTCCCTCAGGACATCACCTGCCTGAGCTCGCCCACGTGCCTGGCCGTGGTGCCCTGGGGACAGCTCAAGGTGCTGCACTGGATCCTGGACCACTACACGACCAGGATGACTACATCACGGCCAGCAGCATCGAGGACCACGCCCTGAAAGACCACGAGCTCTGGATTTACTACTTGGACAGATATATCCAGGAGGCTCTGAAAAGCATACCTGGTTGATAAAGGCAAAATCAAAGGCTATTCTGCATTCAAACTGACTAAAGAAAAATCAAAACCCAGATGTGGATTCTTCACACCTGATTTCAAAGCTAAATTCTCAGTACAGTTTTACGATAAGGTGATCAGCAGCAGTGGCTTCCCATCTGAAAATAACGGTCCGAGGTGCAATGAGACTCAGAGAGATACAGAGAAATGCCTCCTCTGCTTATTTCTAGTGCAGAAGGAATCCCTTATATTCTTTAGCTGTTGCTTTTTCTTCACCCTGGTCCTGCTTTTATCCGTTATCATCCTTCATAAGTGAAAGAGGAGAAAACTTTGGAAAGCAAAGAACTTCCAACACATACCACTATGGAAGGGCCCCAAGAGAGTTCTTAGCTAATTTGTTCCTATGTCTATATGCACATTATACAGTTCAAAAACATTCACTCTGGTCACACACAGTGGTAATATAGGTTATAAAAGGAGGGTAGTCTGAGAAATTGGTGGCAACCAAGGTGATGACAATCAGTGTCTGCTGTGTGGCTCAAATGATGAAATTCCATGTGTTCACATGGAATTCAGCTGTTGGACCTGAAGAGGAAGCCTTCATTTAGATAAGATAAATGAGGGTTAACTGACCCACTACTTTATACATTCTGGTGAACTGTTTTTCATTGTTCTTCTCTAGCTCTATTTTGAAGAAAGTTGATCTAGAAATACTTTTCTTCTAAAACAAAACAAAAAAACAAACCCAAAAGTCATTAGTTACTTATGATAAAAGAAATTTTAAAAAAATGAAGTTGTCTTATTAGACTCCATAGCAGAGATTTAAAACTTTTCTCTGAACTTGGTAGTTATCAGTGATAAGATTCTGTTTGCTATTCCTAACCAAGTGCTTTTTCTTTAAGCCAAAGAGGGTCTCATACGAAAAAAGAAAAATACAGTTGAGGACTGTATTTAACTGTGACCCTGTAATTGAGTCTGTTGAAAGCCCATTTCAGTATAGATCCTTAAGCAATTCGTTAGTTTCTCTCACTAGGGGGAGAAAAATCCAGCATTTACAAAGCATCTAATTTAGGAGATCTCTTGTTATTAGAGCTTTGATGAAGTAGACAATAACATGCAGCAAATTCCTTAATTGGTCTTATAATAAGATCAAAGGACCAAGATTAAGGAGAATGAGACTCAACAATTGTCACTCAATCCAGCAGTACAATTTGCCTGTAGACAACTTGTCATAATGCCTACTTATCTGTTTGTTGTGAGGTAGCTAACAAGAGATAAGCAGGAAAGCTCACATTCTAGAAAGATGTAAAGTCCTACTTATTATCTATCCATATTAGTCAGAGGCCAGATTATTCAATAATATTTAATCTTCCTGAAGGAGCTTCATCCACATTCCATGCGTACAGGGACCTCATAGGTGAACGATGCTGCTGTAACGTCTGGAACTAGCAACTGTGACTCTGTAATTCAGTATGTTGATCATTTGAATGATTTGAAATGTTTTTATTTTCCATTGTAACATTTAGAGACTAGGACTAAGTAAAGCTTAACATATGAATTTAAATGAGAGTGACGTTCTTGTTCTTGAACTCTGGGTTTGTAACTTGTTCACTTTCTCATATGGTTTGCTCAGAATTTCTCTGAGAATGATGTCAGCTTGAGGTTGTGCATAACTATAGTAAAAGCATCTTGTTAAACCTGCCTCCCCCGCAAAAGTGGGTCAGCTAAAAGTAAACCCAAAACCATAAGGATCATTAGAGACAAAATGGGACAAAACTTAGAACCCTTAGCCTGTGGCATAAATGTTGTTGTTGTGTACCTTTGAGTTGGAATGACTCATTTCTAACCCTTCAATGAGTTTTCTGAGGAAGTTAATCACACAAAAGGAGAATGCTCATCCTTCTTCAGTGGAGCAGCTGGTGAGTTTAAATTGCATACCATTGAGGTTGCAACACAGCTTCTTACTATTAGGCTACAAGGTCATTCACACAATGAAATACCATGTAGCACTAAGGAACAATGATTTAGTAAAGTATTATAAAACATGGGAGAGTTTAGAGAGCATGCTGAGTGAAATAACTAAATATCATAAGGACAAATACTGCATAAGATCATTATTATAAAAATAGATAATTGAGCAAGATGTGTATAAATGTTCAAAAGGAGAAGAGTAAGGAAGAAAGTGGTGGAAAAAATGGAAGGACAGAAATCACTAAGATAGCAGAGGTTAGTGAAAAGATGGAGGTGAAGAAATAGGAAAGATTCAATGGATACTTGAAATGTGGTTACTGCTATGTGCCATTGAGTTGATTGCTACTTATAGCAACCCTATTGACACTTGAAAAGATGGGGTAATAATAGGTACAGAACAATAGTAATTAATGATATAAAATACAATGTATATGAATGTCCAAAATACAATGTACATGAAACACAATGTATATGAATTATTGTATGGAAACAAAAACAATAAAAGAAGGGAAAATAGGTGGATCAGATAAAAAAGAAAATCTCTTTCCAAGTAGCTCATTGTCTGGTAATGGCCATGAGAAATGAATATATTTATAGTTTGAGAAATAAAATGATACACTATGGAGAGGAAAAAAATATGATCCATTTAAACTCTTTGCATGCTTTTAACAGATGAAATGGCTAATTAATGCCATTTTTCTTCAATAATAAATATGTATTCTTCTAAACATCAATATATTTTATTTCAATGTCTATAAAGAAATTTATGCTTAAAAACCTAGGCCAGAGCTTATATTTTAGCCAGATACAAAAATATTTTTTCTTATATTAAAACTAAAAAGATTTGTCTTCAGTTGTTGTAGATGGGAAAGCAATCTTTGCTATGGAGCGTTAGTGGCATTGTGTATAGCATGCTGTGTTAGGAACCAAAAATTCAAATCTACCAACTGTCCTAGCTCCTCTGGAGAAAGACCTACAGGGTTGGAAATCCCATGAAGGGTCCCTGTAAGTCAGAATTGACTGGATGGCAGTGGGCTTGGAATGTCTTGGACTATGTTCTCCAGAGGAGTGAAATCAGTGAAATATGTGTGTTTCTGTGCATGTATGTATACAGAGTTGTTACTGTTATGTGCCATCAAATTGGAACCAACTCATAGCTGACCCTCTAGCAAGTTTTCAAAGACCAAATTGCATGGAAGGAGACTGCCCATCTTTCTCTCATGGAGCAGCTTGTGGTTTCAAACCATGTGCTTTTGCATTGACAGTGCAACTCCTTACCACTAGGCCTCCAGGGCTGTATCTATAGATTTATAGCTATAGATCTGAACTTAGATCTATAGCTATATATCTAGATATAGATCTAACTCGATAGATATGTCTCTAGTTATGTAACTAGAGAGATTGATAAAGATTAACTTTCGTTTAACAGTTGCGGAGGTTGCTAAGTCCAAAATATGTGAGTCTGCCATCAGACTGGAGGCTTACACTGACTCAGGTGTTTACAGAGATTGACGACCTGAAATGAGCAGGTCACTAAGTCAGATGGTAGGCTGCTGGCTCACATGACTGTGGGAACAGATGAAATACAAAAATCTGCAGTTCATATGGCAGGGTGCTAACTCATATCCCAGGAACTGGAGGTCAGAGGACATAGAATTGGAGGTAGGATCGAGAAAGAAAGAGCTTTAGAAAAAATACCCATTTAATTTGAGTGCCAGCCACACACTCAAGTCTAACTTTCAGAGTTGCTATTGTTGTTGTTGTTGGATACCATCAAGTCAACTATAGCTCATAGCAATCCTATGAACGACAGACCTGAGCCCCGTCATATCCAATATCTTCCTCATTTGTCTTGACACACTTGATCCCACTGCTTTAATCACTATGTCAATCTATGTGATGGAAGGTCTTCCTTCCTTTCACCATTCTTTCAAAGCATGATGTCACTTTCCAAGGAATGGGCCTCTCCTAGCAACATGCCCAAAGTATGTGAGATGAAGCATTATCATCTCTCCCTCTAAAGAAAACTCTGGCTGCACCTTCTCCAAAACATATCCGTTCTTTTGGCAGTCCCTGGAATGAATATTCAGTACTGAAGAGTAAACAGAGATCAATTTATTTCTGTCATTTCATAATGATGCTGAAAAAAATTCTTGCACATTTTCTTTCTTTTAATTAATTAATTTATTTATTTTTCATTTCAGTGAACATCTACAGAGATTTTGGAATTCCATTCATTCATCGTTGCACCCTTCTCCCCGCTTCCCCGTCCCCCTCCTGGTTTGCTCCTCTCCTTGAAAAGCAAAAGAAAAACTCCCTCATTGATACACAATCGCCCCCACACATCCCCCAACCCCACCTCCAACCCCAAATTTAATTCACTCTGCAACCCTCATTTTCTTTCTTATGCCGCATCTTTTATAACCAGGGATCAGACACATGACTACAAATTTTAAAAATTAATATTCTTTCTTATAACATTTAATGTCAGTTTCCCCCAAGGAAGCACCCTATTTAATTGATTGGCTGCTCACATCAGATCACACACTGGAGGATCATTATGCTGTCAAACCACTGAAACTATGGCTTAACCAAGCTGATATGTAATCTTAGCCATCACAAGGTATTAATGGGAATTTCATCACTTCACAAATGGGGAAACCTATGAATTTTATAATTATCCCCTTGCAATTCTTTTCTAATTCTCCCATAGTTTATGAAAACTAAAGTTTAGAGAGTTTGATTTTGTGCTGGTCACACATTTATAGATGTGTCCTGAATCGACACCTTTAGGATATACGTTTTAGGAAATCATAGGAAAGAAATCATATTGATGGCTATTGCAGGTTACCATATAATGTGTCCTTTAAAAAAATAAAACAAAAGAAGAAATTAATGATATGAGAAGATTGCTGCAGAAAAGAAATGCTATTGTTGTTATTAGGTGCTGTTGAGTTGAGTACAAATAATTGCGGCCCTATGAACAGATCTGAATTCTTTTCTATCCTGTGCCATGCTCATCATCTGTAATGTATTTGAGCCTATTGCTGCAGTCACGGTCTCAATTAATCTGGTTGAACATCTTATTTTTTGTCAACCATCCACCTTTCCAAACATGATGAAAAAGTAGGAGGGTTGACGAATGTCCTACTTCAAGGAGTAGCCTCTCCTAACAAAATGCCCAAAGTATGTGAGGATGAAGCTTTGGCAACATTGTCTCCATGGAGCATTGTGAGTCCATCTTCTCTAAGACATACTTGTTTATTCTTTTGACATTCCATACATATTTAGTAATCTTCTCCAACACCACAACTAAAGGCATAAATTCTTCTGTCATTCATTGTCCAACTCTCATATGCATGACAAGTGGTTGAAAAGATTATGGCCTGAATCATTCATACCTTAGTCCTCAAACTGATGTCTTTGCTCCTCAGTAATTTGGAGAGGTCCCTGAAATGTGTCTCCTGATGACTGGTGGGACCAAGTGTGTTGATTATAGATACAAGTAAGATGAATTAATTGATAATTTCCATCTTTTCTCCATCTATCATGATGTAGCCTTTCAGTCCAGTGGTGAGAGTATTTGCTTTCTTGATTTTGAGAGACAATCAGTAATTCATATTGAAGGCTAGTCTTTGATCATCTGCAAAAGCACTTAAAGTCCTTCTCACTTTTAGTAAACAATGTTTGTTATCTGCATATTGCAGGTTGTTGATGAATCTCCATTCCTGATGCCACATTCTTTTTCATGGTTCCAGCTTCTTGAAATATTTGCTCAGCATACAGATTGAATAAATGTGGAGAGAGGATACTACCCTGACAAACATCTTTCCCAATTTTTCAACCACGTAGTTTTCCCTTGCTCTGTTTGGACAATAGCCTCTTGATCTAGGTATAGGTTTGAATAAGCACAATTAAGTGCCCTAGGATTCCCATTCTTCTCAAAGTTAGCCATAATTTGTTATGATCCACACGGTCAAATGCATTTTCATAGTCAATAAAACATGAAGACGTCCTTCTGGTATTCTCTGCTTCAGCCAGGATCCACCTGACATCAGTAATGTTATCTTGGTGCATAGCCTCTTCTAAACCCAGCCTGAACTTCTGACAGTTCTCTATCAATGTGCTGTTCTAGCCATTTTTTGAATGGTCTTTAGCTATATTTTGCTTGCACGATATTAATGATATTGTTCTATAATTTCCACATTATGTTGGATCATCTTTTTTGGAAATGGGAAAAAATATGGATCTTTTCCAGTAAAAAAACCCAGGTAACAATCTTAAAATTTTCCTGGCACAAACTGGTGAGCATGCCCAGGGCTGCATCTGTTATTTGAAATATATCAACTGGTAGTCCATCTATTCCTGCGGACTTATTGTTTGCTAGTGCCTTCAGGGCAGTTTGTACATGTTCTTTAATTACATTTGGCTCTTGATCATATGGTACTTCCTGAATTATTTCATTATTGAACAATTCTTTTTTTGTACAGTGACTCTGTATATTCCTTCTATCTATCTTCATTTAATGCTTCCTAAATCAATCAAGGTTTTACTCATAGCATCTCTAATTATTGTAACTCAAGGTTTGAATTTGTTTTTCAGTTCTTTCAGCTTGAGAAATGCTAAGTGAGTTCTTTCCACGTTTCATTTGAGTAGTTTGTCTTGTTAAGCTACTCTTTGAGATGTTCTGTTCATTCTTTCACGTCAACATCTCTTCCCCCCTTTTTTTACTTCTCAATACTGTTGTGCCATTTTCAAAGTCTCTTCTTTTTTTAAATAATACTTTTTCTTTATTAGTAATTTTTTTAATTATTATTAAATTTTATTAGTTTTAATGAACATTTACAGAGATTTTGGGTTCTCATCCATTCATTACTGCACTGTTTTCTCTACCCTCCTCCCCAGTTCGTTCTTCTTCCCCCCCCCCCCCAATGTCTGTTTTAACTGTCCAATTGCCACAGTGCTTGTCAAAGCCAGTTCGGATTAATCTCCTTTGTCAGTGTGTTCTTTGCCATTCCCTATCATTCCTCCCTGAGAGAGACTTCACCCTGATTCATAAGGAAAAGGGGATGGCGTATTCTCTTAGCTGCTTCCTCTGAAAAGGGACGCTGTGGGTTTCAGGGTGAAGATCTTCTCTCACTACTCTAAAGGGCCCCTTTGGCAGTAGGAAATACATAGACTATTATGGAGACTGATTTTGGAATTTAGATGCACTGTTATTAATTGTGCTTGGCCGTACATGTTCATATCCTTGAAGATGTATCATGGGGGTGTTGCAACCTAGAAGACACAAATTTAACTAACAAGTTAAAAGTACATGAGTCAAAAATTAACAAGCAATAATATTCCAAGTAGAGATTCTAGTAGTGGCACAAATCAAGTTACAGAGGGAAGGTGGTTCTTACAATAAAAGGCCTATAGACTAGCACTTTGTCTTTTATAGTGTACAGGTTAGGAACCACAAGATGTAGAGGCTCAGCTATGTCATTTATGCTTCTTAAGTCCTGGAGCAAATTCTATCTATCACTGGGCTGTTTCACAACTCGGAAGTTCGCATGCAAGGTAGAAGTGAAGTAAGGAACTGCTTATGAGGTTTTCCATCCATTCCAACAACTAAGAGATAGTGAGAAGAGTTGGGACCTCAGAAGGCTTTTAGGACCAATTAGTAGGCTCTGTGTCCAAAGTCTCTTCTGACATCCTTTTTTTTTTTTTTCATTTTCCTCTGTCTTTGTAGTAACCTTTCCCTTTCTTCTTTGGTGATATCTTTGATGGCCTCTTACAACTCATCTGATCCTTTATCGTTGGTCTCTGAGGCCTCAAACCTATCCTTAAGATGACTTCTTAATTCAAGGTTATATTTTGGTTCCTGTGTATTTGTTTTCATTTTCTTCAGCCTTAATTTGAACTTACACATAAGTAATTATTAGTTTGTACCATAGTCAGCACCTGGCCTTGTCTTGACTGCTGATATTAGATTAGATTACTGATTAGAATGAGCAGGTTCAGCAAAAGAAGAAAGCATTTTCTATACTATCTCTCCTTGGACATCATCTAGGCCTTGCTTACAGTTTTTGGGCTTAGACCAAGCAAGGACTGGCACCAGACAAAAGCAGATAGGAAATGAGAATTTTACATTAAAAGTATTTGCTTGTTCTGGAGTTTGAGGATTGTGGATATGCCTTCCTTGTCATAGAATATCATAAGAGATAGTGAAGTAGATGATGCCCACAGTCAAGCACAGTCTGGCTTCAAGTGAAGTTGACCCAAGAGATAGGAGCTTTAGATATTGCTACTAAATAGTCCTGAAGACCCTGGAGAAATTTTACCAGGAATAAATTATTCTAAAGCTCTTCTCATGTGTCAGATACTATTTAAAATGATTTCTTAGCATCTAACAGATGTGAACTGTGAATGTTCACAATAGTCCATTTTATGAATGGGTAAATAGACACAAAGAAAGGCTAAATATTTTGCTAAAAATTGTACAGTTGGTGAAGAGCAGAGCCAGAGACTGAAACCAGGGGTCCACAGTCTCCCCTTAGCCGTGAGAAACAAAACAGAACAAACTTGAACAAAGAGGCAGGAAACCCTTTAGTTCCTATTCAGTTGCTCTAATACAATTATATTTTAAGTGATTTTTAAAAATTGAAGAAAGAAAGATTTTAATTTACTCAAAAAGGAAAGCTCCAGGATAAGGTTTTAGACTAAAATTTACTTCTAGGAATTGAAATAAAATGTTATTTACTATAGCATGGAAATGTTATTAATTAGCCATTTCATTTTTTATAGAGGCAAAAATCCCCAAATGAATCATTGTTTTTATCTCCTTTGAATCTCTCAGAAAACTTCTTAATGTATAAATAATATGTCCATGTCTCGAGGATGTTACTAGATGACTAATTACTTGTGGATAGGATTTTTACTGGAGCTAAGAAGTAGCACCATTCAATGGAAAATACCAAGGAATGGAATCCCACACCTGGTTATCAAAAAAGGATATTGAGAAGGCAACTTCATGGTCATGTTCAACATTAGAGCACAGTCATCCAACAGAAAGAATGATAAGTCTTTTGCAAAGAGATTAGTGGGCCCTCTTCTCAATGACAGAAATTCATCCTTTTCCTGTCCTGTTAATTTTGAATCTGTTGTTGCTGCTTTTATAGAAGGAGACACCACAGGCCTTTTTGATGACAATTACATTAGAGTCTGGTACATGAGAAACATTCAGATGGTATTAGTCAAAAAAGAATACTAGGGTGGTTCTATTGGCTTCTTCCCTTCTTTTTCTTAGCCATTTCCCATGTCTTCTGATGCTCTTCACAAAGAAGGGAAGGGAGACAAACCACAGAGTAGCAAACCTAGGCTTAGGACAACTGATGAAGTTATTAATTTTCAGTTCTTCAAAAAGAATATTTTTTATTTTCTTAAATATTATTCATGCCTATTATTTATTATAGGGCAGTATGATAGTTTAGTGGTAAGGAATTGTACTCTTTTTTTTTCTAAATTGTACTCTTATTCCAAAGGCATGTGGTTAAAATCTACTGCTGATTTATGGCAGAAATATGTGCAGTTTCCTCCCATGTGAATTACTGCCTCTAAAAACCTATGGGAAGGCCAGGTATAGGTTGGTTCTGACAAGACACTACACAATAAGAATATTATTTATTTTAGGGAGCTATGATGGTTTAGTTCATAGGGATTTTTGCTGCTAAACCTAGTTCAAATCCACCAATGGTTCCAAAGGTAGAAATATGGACTATCTCTTCCTTTGCAATTTATAGCCCCAGAAACTCAACAGAGAGTCAGCTGTAAGTCAATTTCTACTTGATGATAATGAGTTTGAGTTACTATTTAATTTTATCCATATTTTTTTAGGTATCAGCTCTGACTAATAACAACCTTATGTACAACAGGATGAAGCTCTGCTGATATTGTGTCATCCACACAATCTCTAGTATGTTTAAGCTCATAATTCCATATCAGTCCATTTCATTGAGGTCATCTTCTACTTTACTGACCTTTTCCAAGTATGATGTCCTTTTCCAGAGTCTGGTCCCTCATAATAATATGCTCAAGTTATGTGAGATAAATCTCAGTTACCCTGCTTCTAAGGGTTATACTGGAGACATTTCTAAGACATATTTATTAATTCTTTCAGGAGACTTTGGTACATTCAATATTTTTTTCCAGCATGCTTGGGAGAGTGGATGGAGGGACAGTGCAGGAGAGGAAGACTCTTGGTGAGATGGATCCAGTGACTAGGGTAATCTGGATAGGTGTGCCAGAGACAGTGAGAGTGGCACAGGATAGAGCGGGGTTTAGGGCTGTTGTACACAGGGTCTCAATGAGTTGCAGATGACTTGATGGCACATAACTGCAACAACAGTTCAAATGCTTAAATTCTTCTATATTAATCAATATTGTAAAAGCAGAAAGCAAGAAGAAAAATAATCTGTAATTCTGCTATCCAGGATACAAAGAAAGAAATTGTCTTTTTCTTTAATTTTTTTTAAATCATCAATTCATACACATCTGTTTGGTGACACTAATTGCAGTCCCCATTATGTAACACTACATTCCTCTTTGCGTTTCCGTTTCATTTGCCTGTTCTGTCCCTCCTTGCCTTCTAACCTTTGTCACTGGGGCATCCTCCTCTTGTGACTTTATGTAGTTGATTGTTCAAAGGAGCTTGTTAAATTCCTGGTGTTTCTGATCATCTTATAGGAGTTTTCCTAATTTATATCCAGCCACAGCTGAAACTAATGGCAAACCTAGACCCCAAGTAATGCCAGAACAGATCATCTGCAAACTATAATGTTGTCTCTATTTTGTGAGATCTGCATCTCTGAGCTCTCAGTTTGTGAGGAACATAGATATTTATTTCTCATGTAGGTGTCACCTTCCCCCCCTTTTTTGCCACCTTTCCTTTTAGAAATAGTTCTGTACTTTCTGCTGTAAACTTCCCTCAATCTTTAATCTTTAATGAAGTGGAACATATTTCTGCCATCTTTCTATATCCTAAGATAAAAGGAAATATCTGTGATGGAAATTTTATGAAAATAAAAATATCTCATATTTTATTTTAGTAAAATTATTAAAGGTGATCAACCTAGAGTTGAACAAAAGAAAAATAATTGGAAGTGATATTGAAGTAGTTGTTGACCACCTTATGTATATTATTTGAAGAGTGATTTGATTATAGACTAAGGTGCCCTGATTCAGGACATAATATTTTCAATCACTTGCTGTGCATCTGAGAGATGAACAACAAAGAAGGATGATAGAAGAAGAATCGATGTTTTTGAGTTGTGCTTGTTCAAACTTTCCTCTAGGTTGTATAGCCCTGCTATGTACAATGGTCACTTGTGGTTGCTGTGAGGTTGAACATTGTGACACTGATGTGTCAAATGCTCTTATGGTAGGTTACAATGCGGACAGAGAGTGGGGTGGAGCTCCCCAATTAAAACAAGCTTGGAAGCAGGAGTGGCATCCACTTCCGTAATAGCTTGCCTCCGGAAACACAAGTGTTGAGGACTCTCCTTCATAGGGTCACTATGAGTTGCCTGTGACTCGACGGCACTTAACAACAACAACAACAGGAGAAGAGAGGACTACCAAAAGAATAAAAGGTGGTGTCTTGGAGAAAGTGCAACTAGAGTGCTCCTTGGAGGCAAGGATGGTGAAACTTTATCTCGCATACTTTGAGCGTGTTGTTCAGTGAGGGGAACATTATGCCTTTGAAAGGTGGAGGGTCAGCTTTGAAAGAGAGGAAGATTCTCAATATTATAGACTGACACAGAGACTGTAGCAATGGGCTCAAGTATGTCAGAGATGATGAGGATGGCACAGGATAGGACAGGGTTCAGCTCTGTTGTTCATAAGGTCACTCTGAGTCCTACTCAATAGCTTCTCCCAACAACACAAGTGGACATTAGATACTATTTTTTTGTCATTGTTGCTGAGCATTTACCCAGTCTCTCATGAACTTTAGCTTCTTCTAGAAGAGAGGCCTCTTTCCCATGGCTTTTAATTGAACTTAAAGGGTAAAAAGAATAAAACTAACCAAAACCCAAACCAACTGTTGTCAGTCAATTCTGACTCATGATGATCCTCCAGGACAGACTGTCTCATAGGTTTCCCAAAGATCTAAGTCTTCTATAGATTGCTTCATCTTTCTACCATGGAGCAGCTATTAGGTTCGAACTGCTGATTTGGTTAGTAGCCAAGTCCTTTTTAAAGTACTACACCATAGTAAATTGAGTTTTTGCTATTTCGTAATGAAGCTGAAGAAATAAATTAGTCAAACATTCTGTGTGCCACATTCTGTACAACCAAAGGGCAGACATACCACTGAGACTCAGTTGTTCTCTCAGATAACATACATTATCATAAAGGTCACTAAAAAGCCCCCTTTGAGTTCAGAAAATAAATATTGCCAATTTTTTTAAAAAAACATATTATTCAGCTGTAAATAGGCATCAAATCCTGACCTTTCCCAGAATATGAATGAATATTGAAACCATTATTCTAAGAGCAATAAATCAGACACAAAAGGACAAATTTTGCAAGATCCCACTCCTATGAACTATCCAGAATAGGCAAATCCATCGAATTTGTTAGTGATTACTAGGAGCTGTAGAGAGGAAAGAGTGGGAAGATATTGCTTAAGAGATTCGCAGTCTCCATTTGCAATGATGAAACCTGTTGGAAATAATAGTGATGATTACACAATATGATGAATGTAATTAGTTCCACTGAATTATATGCTTAAAGATGGTTAAAGTGACATTTTGTTACATATGTTTGGCTACAATAAAATTATTTTTAAGAAGCTATGGGCCAAATAAACGAGCCCTGAATTCCCCTCAAACTGAAAGATAAGGGATACAAGAGCACCAGCTACTCCACTGTATTTACAGCTTGGGAACTCTTGTAAGGCAGTTCTGTACTGTCCTATAAGATTTCTGTGAGTCAACATCAATTCAATGGCAATGAGTTTGGGTTTTTGCAGGGTTTATGTTGGGTATTATTGAGTCACGTATGTTTATGGTCACTATGAACAACATATCAGAACCCTGTCTTATCCTATGCCATCCGTCTAATCCCTGGAATACTTAAGCCCAAGGCTACAATCACTGTGTCAGTCCGTCTCATTGAGGGTCATCCTCTCTTTGTCTAGCCCTACACTTTTCCGAGAATAATGTCTCTTTCCAAGACCCCCTCCTAAATATATGCACAAACTATGTGAGATGAAACTTCACCATTCTTGCCACTAAGAAGCACTTGGGCTACTCTTCAAGAGTTTTATCTATTTTTTTTTTTAATCCATGGAGTATTCACTACTTTCTTCCAACACTATAATTCAAAGGCATCAGTTCTTCTTCTGTCATTCTTCGTCATTGTCCAGCTCTCAGATGCATAGTAGGTTATTTAAAAGACCAGGGCTTGAATCAAGCATCTTTTGGTCTTTAAATTGGCATTGTTGCTTTTTTGGACTTTGGAAAGGTTGGACAGCAGACTCCCAATGCAATATGTCTCATAATCTCCTGGCTATTGGTATCATAGATGTTGATTTTAAATCTAAACAAGATAAAATAATTGACAACTCTAATCTTTTAACTATCCATCATGATGTTGCCTGTTGGTTCAGTGGTGAGGTTGAACAGGTTTTAGCTGAGTTCCCAGATTAGGACAGACCAGGAATCAGGATTGGTCATCCACCTCCAAAATACCGGCAGGCCTTCAAAAATTCTATGAATAATAGAAGAATGTGGGTACCTGTACTATAAGAGGCAAAACCCAAATGGGAAATCACTAAAAAATTAGGAAGGAGAAACAGCTGCAATGTGGAATATATGAAGAATGAATATAGAGAACTGGAAGTTGTAAGAAATAAAATGTAAAAGAGCTCGTAAAAATAGACATTCTTGGTATTAATGAGCTGAAATAGACTGGCATTGGCCACTTTGAATCAGATAATCGTACGATTGCTATGCTGGAAATGAAATTTTAAAGAATAGTGGTGGTGTTTTCATAATTAAAAAGATCATTGCAAGATTTATCCTGAAGTACAATGCTAAAAATTTTAAGATACTATCCATACGTCTATAAGAATCTCTGCATGGTTTAAAATTAAGAAAGGTGTGCATCAGGTCTGTATCCTTTCTCAACACCTGCTCAATGTGTATGCTGAGCAAATAATTTGAAAATGGACATTATTAAGAAGAATGTGTTGTTGTTTGTTGTTATGTGCCATCGAGTCACTTGCATCTCATAGCGACCCTATGTATAACAGCTCTGAAACCTGCCCTTTCTTTTGCCAACTTTATTATCTCTGACACACCTACCCTCATTACACCAGTCACTGTATCAATCCAACTCATTGATGGTCTCCTTCTCTTTCTCCATCCCTCCACCCTTCTAAGCATGATGTCCCTCCAAAGACTGGTCCCTCCTTGCAACATGTCCAGAGGATGTCAGATGAAGCCTCAGAATCCTTGCTTGTTTTATGCTTTCTAGGATGAGCCTGTTTGTTCTCCTGGCAGTCCATGGTATATTCAAAAGTCTTCTCTGACACCACAGCTCAAAAGCATAAATTCTGCTTCTATCATCCCTAGTCATTGTCCAGCTCTCTGATGCATAGCAAGTGACTGCTAAGACCATAGCCTGGATCAGACACACCTTAGCCTCCAGACTGACATCATTGCTCTTCAGTACTCTGGACCAGAGGTGCCTACCAACCGACTTTCCCAATGCAATTAGTTTCTTGATTTTCTGGCTGCAGGTACCAAGAATGTTGATTGTGGAGCCAAGCAAACTAAAGCTGTTAACAATACTTCTTGACCATAATCATGATGCTACTAATTGGCCCAGTGGTGAGAATCTTTCTTTGAAGAAGAATGTAGGACTGAAAAAAAAGTAAGTTGGAGGAAGTCTCATTAACAACCTACATTATGCCGATGACACTACCTTGCTTACTGAAAGCAAGGAGGATGTGAAGTGATTAATACAGAAAATCAAGGACTGTAGCCTTCTATGGAGGGATTGTAGGTCAAAGAAAAGAATGATAATAAAAATGAAAAAATATTTACAATAGAACCTTAATGGAAATTCTGCTTACCAAACTTGTGGCATGCATTTAAAGAGTACATCAAAGGCAACTGGAAAGATGCTTAAAATAGCAATAATAATTGATCTGGGTATCTAAGAAGTGAAAAAAAATGAACATCTGAATAAACTAATATATAGTATAACAAAGAAGTAAATAAAAACAAGAAAAAAATTAATAAAGTAGAGTACAAAAATCACCAAAGAGGACAAAAATGTAAAAGTCACTCTCTGAAAATGCTAATAATTTAAGCAAACCTCTTTTAACATTCTGGAATAAAAGAGAAGCATATATGTAATCATATAAATTAGAAGTGAAAAAGTTACAGATAGGAAAGTTAAAAATAATAAGAGAATAGTATTTTATGTACTGTTTTTAGTTAGGTACCATCAAGACAGTTTTGATCCATATTGACATTATGGACAAGGGGAGCTCCAGTGATTTGTGTTGTTGTTAGGGGCTGTCAAGGTGAGTATGACTCATAGCGACCCCATGAAAAGATCTGAGCCCTGCTTTACCCTGTGCCATCCCCACACTTCCTGATACACAAGAGCCCACTGCACCAGTCACTGTGTTAGTCTGCCTGCTTGAGGATTATCCTCTCCTTCATAGATCCTGCACCCTTCCCAACATCATGTCCTTCTCCAAGGAATAGCACCTCTTAGCAACATGCCCATAGTATGTGAGGTAAATTGTCATCAACCTTACCAGGTTTAGGACTGTATTTACCAAGCTTAGAATTTAAAGTACTGAAAGCTGCATTCCTTGATCTTCTGCAACAAGTGCTTCAAGTTCTCCTGACCTTCTGCAAGCAGGGTTGTGTCATCTGCATAACACAGGTTACTGATGAGTCTCCCTTCAATCTTGATGTCATACTCCTCTTCATAGAGTCCAGCTTCTCTGATACTTTGCTCAGCATACAGATTAAATAGGCACAGAGAGAGAATACAACCCTGACACATTCCCTTTTCAATTTTAAATGTTGGCTTTAAATCTGATGGCTTAGTGTTAAGGAATTACACTGCCAACCAAAGATAATATGATTCAACTCCACCTCCGCTCTGTGGAAGATAGATTTGCAGTCTCCCATGCAATTTACTGCCTTTGAAACCCCAATGAAGAGCTAGCAATCGGTCAGTTCTGACTCCACAGTATACAACCACAACAACAAAAACATGGGCAATTGAAGGAAATGCTGCCTTGTTCTACAACCTCCTCACAATTGTTGGTGTGCTTCAGTCTATTATTGTAAGCATTGTGTCAATCTCAAGGAGGGTCTTTCTCTTTTTGGCTGACCTTCTATAGCTGCAAGCATGGTAAGGTTCTCCAGGAACTGTTTCCTCCTATCAACATGCCCAAAGTACGTAAGATCCAGTCTTTCCATTCTTTCTTTGAAGGAAGAATCTGGATGCATTTCTTCCAAGGGATTGAGATTTTAATGAAAGTTTATAGAGAACTTGGATTTCCATTTATTCATTGTTTGCACATTTTCCTCCCTGCCCAACCTCTCCCAGTTCACTTTTATCTTTGAAAAAAAATTCTTTTCATTGTTGTACAATTCCCCACCACCACCCCAGCCCACTTTACTGTGCAGCCCTTATTCTGGACTCTAATCATGCAAATAACAACTAATCATATATTCCTTTTAAGAAGTTCTTTCCCTTATCTGTTTCAATGCTGTGTGCATTATTTATTCCCTCTTTTCTTACCTTCACCCCTACCCTGATGTCAGTCCTGTTTTACAACAGTGGCCCTATGTAATATTTGTCCTTTTGTGATTGAGATATTTGACGCAGCATAATGTCTTACAGGGTCACCCATTTTGTATAATATTTCATTACTTCCTTGTTATTCAGTGCTGCATCATATTCCATTGTGTGAATCTACCACAGCTTCTCTACCCATTCGTTTGTTGATAGGCTTTTGGGTTGTTTCCATCTCCTTGCTATTGTGAACAACGCAGCAATAAACATGGGTGTGCTATATTCAATATTCTTTACCAGCATCAATTCTTACTTGTCTTTCATTATCTGACTTTTGCATGCATATCAGATGATTAAAAATACCACAAAATGGGTCAAGCTTAGTTTTGTCCTCAAAGTGACATCTTTGTTTGCTAACACTTTAAAAGGAACCTCTGGTGGCCTAGTGAGTATTGAGTTGCACTGCCAACATCAAAGCAGGCTTGAATCCATCAGACACTCCACAGGACAAAGATGGGCAATCTCCTCCATGTGATTTACATATTTTGAAAAACCCCTGGAGGTTCAGTTATGAGGTGATTCTGACTTGATGGCAGTGAGCTTGAGTTTTTGAATGCTTTAAAGAGGTCCTTTGAAGCATGTTTGCCCAATATAATACTTTATATACTATAGTTGTTGTCAGGTGCCATCGTGATGAGTACAACTTACAGTGACCTTATGAACAACAGATCTGAACCTTGTCCTATCCTGTGCCATCCTCATAAATTCTTACATACTTGAGCCCATTATAGCAGTCACTGTGTCAATCCATTTGGTCAAAGGTCTTCTCTTTTTCCCACTTCCTACCTTTCCAAACATGATGTCCCTTTCTAAAAATTCATTTGACCAAGGTAACTTTATATAGTGTTTGTTGTTGTTATGTGCTGTTGAGTCACCTGTGACCCATACCAACCCTTTAGTAGTTCTGATCCCTGCTCTCTTCTGACCCAGTATCACTAATTCTGTTACACCAATCCTCATTGTCCCAGTCACTGTTTCAATCTGTCTTATCTGGGGTCTTCCTCTCCTGCACTGTCCCTCCACCCTTCCAAGCATGATGCCCTTCTCCAAGGACCGATCTCTTCTGGCCACGTGCTCAAAGCATGTGAGATGGAGGTTCAAAATCCTAGCCTCCAAGGAGAGACTTGGTTTCACCCTCTCCAAGACAGTCCTATTTGTTTTCTTGACAATCCATGGTATGTTCAAGACTTCTCCAGCACCACAACTCAAACACATCAAATCTTCTTGTCCAGATCTCTAATGCATAGCAAATAATTGCAAAGACCATGGCCTGGATTAGGAGCACCTTAGTCTCTAGACTGACACTGTTGCTTTTCAGCACTCTGGAGAGATCCCTGACAGCAGATTTTCCTAATGCAGGTTTGTCTTTTGATTTCCTGACTGCTGGTATTATGAGTGTTGATTGTGGAGTCAAGCAAGCTATGATTTTAACAACCTCAGTCTTTTCTCCATCTTTCATGGTGTTACCATTTGTTCTCGTGGTGAGAATCTTTGTCTTCTTGATGTTGAGCTTCAATCTATATTGAAGACTACAAGCCTTGACCTCCTATAGCAAGTTCTTCAGGTCTGCTTCAGTTTCAGCAAGCAAGGTTGTGTCATCTGCGTAATGTAGGTTGTTGATGAGTCTTCCTCCAATCCTGGTGCCATGTTCCTCCTCATAAAGCCCTGCTTACTAAATGCTCAGTTCTGCATATAGATT
>NW_006399887.1:4118776-4120124 GCF_000299155.1 Elephantulus edwardii
TAATGTAGGTTGTTGATGAGTCTTCCTCCAATCCTGGTGCCATGTTCCTCCTCATAAAGCCCTGCTTACTAAATGCTCAGTTCTGCATATAGATTGAAAAGGTATGGAGTCAGGATGCACCCCTGATGCACTCCTTTTCTGATTTTGAACATGTCATGTTTCCCTGCTCTGTTCTGAGGACCGCTTCCTGGCCCATGTATAGATTTCACATAAGCACAATCTAGTGTTCTGGGATTCTAATTTTCCTCAAGGTTATAAACCTTATATATTAGAAGGGGATTATTAAACAAATCAGAGATATGATACAACTGGAAAAATTAATGAGCTCTCTATATTCTGATATACAGTGAACTCTTTATTAAATATTGAAGTAATATAGCTTTTTGTAATGTACCAGAAAGTATGTAATGTTCTGTGTAATATATAGAGAGAAAAGGCTGAATGTATTTATATTAATTTATATTTTCTGTATATTAAAAAAACCCTTTTGAAATACAGCATCAAATGCTAATAAAAATAGTTTTCTATTGAAGAAGAGACTAGATGTGTACCTTCCATGCAGTTTTTATTTAGAATCAGAAAAACAATTCGCATAAATAATTTTATCAATAAAAATTCAAAATTGAGCAAGAAATTGTCTTAATTTCATGTTAATTTATTGACAACTTGTAATGTGCAGTGCACTGATAAATTGTTTTTGACCAGTTGTGACCCTACATGACAAAGCAGAATTTCCTCATATAATTTCAAAGCCGCAATCCTTTCTTTTTTTTAATTTATGAAAATATTTTTCATTTGGTCTTTTTAAAAAATTTTTTATACTGGTTTATTTACAAAGTTCGTATACATTGTTTTTCACACCAGATCTTTCTCATTTCCTTAACCCACCCTTCGCTCCACTTGTCAAATTATTTGACCCTATGATTACCACCCCCTGCTTATTCTCACCCCTCTGTTCCCCCGTCCCCCTCAGACCCTCATACACATTTCACTATAGATCTTTTGTGTGTGTGTGTGAGTGAGTGCTGCTTTTTTTAAAAAATAATTTGTTATTGTGACTTTTAACAAAAGTTTCCAGTAAACTTGGATTTTCATCCATTCATTGTTGCACATTTTCCTTTCTATGCCCACCCATTCCCAAGGCCACTTTTCTCATTCATATAATGAAATACTACATAGCACACAGGAGTAATGATTTTGCAAATTATTACCTAGCTTGGGAGGAATTGGAGAGAATTATACTGAGTGAACTAACTCAGTCGCACAAGGACAAATACTGTATACACCATTATCCTAGTATAAGTATGAAGATCTAATGAGGGGGAGGGTTGACGCATAGGGATGAGGA
>NW_006399887.1:4126695-4138456 GCF_000299155.1 Elephantulus edwardii
AATAAAAAATAGGTAGATGAGTTGATTTCTGGGTTCTCAATTCTATGTGTCTGTCACTTTACCAGTACTACACTGCCTTGACCACCACAGTTGTATAGTAGGATTTGACATTAGGGAGTGAGATGCCTCCTTCCTTGTTTCTCTTTTTAAGGAGTGCTTTGCATATTCTTTCCATTCCTGATTAAATTGGAAATTGCCTTTTCCATCTCATTGAAGAATGGAATTGGTATTTGTATTGGGATTGCCTTGAACTTATGGATTGCCTTTGGTAGAACTGTCATTTTCATAATACTGAGTCTTCCTAAGAGCATGGTAAATCCTTCCATTTCTCCAGTTCTCTTTTTGTTTCTGGTAGTCATGTTTTGCAATTTTCTTTGAATAGGTCTTTTGTGTTTCTAGCTAGATTTACTCCCAAGTATTTAATCTTATGATTAGCAATTGTGATGTGTATTGTCTTTCTTAGCTCTAGTTCTGTATTCTCTTTGTCACTGTAAAGAAATCCAATTGATTTTTGTATGGTCATCTTGTATCCTGCCACTTTGTGGAATTGGTTGACTATATCCAGTAGTTTTCTCACTGAGTCTTTACTCACATATCATCTAGATGTAGAGGTAATTTTGCCTACTCTTTGCCAATTTGGATACCTCTTATTTCCTATTCTTGTCTTATTGCTATTCCTAAGACTTCTAATACAATATTGAATAGGAGAGGTGATAGTGGTCATCCTTGTCTAATTCCTATTTTCAAAGGAAATGCCTTTAATATATCTCCATTGAGAATGACATTGGCTCTTGGGTTTGCATATATTCTTTTTTACTATGTTGAGGAAATTTCCCTCTATTCCTACTTACTGGGTGTTTTAATAAGGAATGAATTTTGGATTTTGTCAAAGGCCCTTTTTTGCATAAATTAATAGGACCATGTGGTTCTTGTTCTTTGCTTTGTTAATGTGTTGAATTACATTGATCATTTTTCTTATGTTGAACCATCCTTGTACATCTGTTATGAGTCCCACTTGATCATGATGAATCATTTTTTTATGTACTGTTGGATTCTTTCTGCCAGGATTTTTTTCAGGATTTTTACATCTATGTTAGTGAGGGATATTGGTCTATAGTTTTCTATTTTTATGTTGTCCTTACTTGACTTTGGTATCAAAGATATGTTTGCTTCATAGAATGAATCTGGAAGAATTCCATCTTTTGCTGTTTTCTGAAATAGTTCATGTAGAATTGATGACAGTTCTTCTCTGAATGTTTGATAAAATTCACTTGTAAAACCATCTGGTCTAGAGCGTTGGCTTTTTGTTTTTGTTTTTTTGTTGTTGTTATTGTTGGAAGTTGTTTTATTACATGTTCAGTTTCTTCTTTTGTAATAGGTCCGTTCAGGTGTTCAATTTTGGTTTTGTCTGTTTCGGTAGGATATGTGTTTCTAAGTATTTGTCCATGCTGAGGGGGTATGTTCCCAAATCGTCAGCATACAATGCCACTTGGTTAAGTCAGCTCCATCCTTCTTGTATTGGACACAGTTCCCCGATAGCTCATCCATCCCCCGGATGGTGATCTCACCATTCATTCCTACCAGAGGTACCATGCCCTTGGTGACCATGGTGCCCACACCACCAATCTTAGATTTGATGACTTGCGGGAAAGGACACCCATCATCCACATTCTGCTAGAGGGTCTTATGGAAGAGAATGACATTATCAATACGGAGATTCAATCGGTCATTGCCGTTCAGCAGGAGATGGTGGTAGAAGCACTGGTTCTCCTTGGTGTTCTTGGTTCCAGTGAACTGCAGACCCTTGACAATCCTTCCAGTTATGATCAGGATGCTTTTTCCTGGAGCAATGATGTGATGAACAATGTCAGAGAGTTCTTTCTTCTGTCCGTGGTCAGTGCGGGGGAAAGGTAGGGCATGGTATTCTCAGTGACAATTTCCTTCAAGGAGGCTGGTGGAGCCAGTGGGGCCTATTCAGCAACATTAATGCCAGATTTTTATGTTTAAAAAGTTTTTCACATATTTCAATAGAAAACAAATAAGTATTTATGATTATGTGGTTAGGAGAGTTATTGTTGTTGTATGCTGTTGAGCTGGATCCAACAAATAGCTGACCATCCAGTGAATTTTCAAGAGCAGTACATCACATGGGAGAAAATAGCCCATCCTTCTCCCATTGAGCAGCTGGTGGATTTGAACCATGTGCTTTTGGGTTTGCAGTGAAGCTTATTAACACAAAGCCATGACATAGATCCACAATCAACACTCTTGGTATCAGCAGTCAGAAGATCAGGAGACATATAGCATTGGGGAAGTCTGCTGTCAGTAATCTTTCCAAAGTTCTGAAGAACATTTATGTTAGTCTGAAGACTAAGGTTCATCTGATTCAAGCCACATTCGTTTTAATCGTGTGCTATGAATCTGAGAACTGAACAATGAATATGGATGACAGAAGAATAGACGCATTTGAGTCGTGGTGTTGTAGAATAGTGCTGAACAACTCATAGAAGACCAAAATAACAAACAGGTATATCTTAGAGGAATTGCAACCAGAATGTTCCTTGGAGGTAAGGATGGTGCAGCTTTGTCTCATATATTTTGGATATGTTATGTGAGAGACTATTTCTTGGAATGGAGTATCATGCTTGGAAAGGTGGAGGGTCAGTGAAGGAGAGGAAGACCCTCAATGAGATGGGTTGATATAGTGTCTGAGGCAATGGGGTCAAGTGTGTTGAGGATAGTAGGGATAGTAGAGGATAGGACAGAGTTGAGATTATACCTACTGAAGGCACTTCACAAAACAAAAAAGCCAGGAGCAGTGATTTCCAGCATAAGAGAAAAAAAACCAACACAACAATCCAAATAAATTAAGTTAAAATCTTGTAACATAAATTTTAAATTGGAAAAACTAATGTATACTTAATACTCTTTCATCCTTTGAAAAGACATAAATTTCTCTGATCATTGAAAAGCGACCCAGGAGCAATTGAACACATCTGGTGCCCAGTCTGCATAAATTCTTAGAATATTCTTTTATGAACAACAAACTGTGTTTCGCTGTCCATAATTTTGAAATAATGGAATCTGGAACCCTTTTCATGAGTAGACTCCTTTAATGAAATTTTTTTCCTTACATTTTTCAGAACTTTCCCCCAAATGTGGATTCAGACAACATCTCTTTGTTATGTTGTCGTTACCTTTTTCTATATGAGTCTTTTTATGTTCTCATAAAAATTGTCCTGTGCCTTTTCTCTGATTCATTTCAAGTTTCTAAATATTTTAGTGTTCCATTAGTATATTTTGTTTTGCCATCTCCTCGTTTCTTTTATTGCAGTATTTTATCCTTTTTGTCTCTTAGCTTTTCTTTTATTAAACTAATATTCTCACTGTTCTCCTGTAATGCATAGTACTTATAATATTTCACCTCCCCATTTCTAGCTTGTGTTTTCTTTCTCATTTTAAATTAGTCTTTTGCCACTTTTCTTCTTAATCCATAATACACGATGGATAAGTCTTTAACCAACAAAAATAATGCTGTGAAAGCATCATTGTAGTTGTTAGATTCTTTTGCATCAATAAGACTCATAGCAACCCTGTGAACCACACATCAAAATCATACCCTATCTTGGACCATCTCACAACCTCAGCCATTCTTAAGCCCTTTGTTGTAGTCAAATTATCAGTCTATCTTGTTGAGGATCTTCCACTCTTTCACTGACCCCTCTACTTTTCCAAGCATAATTTTTCCTGAGGGTTAGTGCTTTCTGACAAAATGCCCAAAGTATGTGAGATGAAGTTTCACCGTTTTTACCTCTAAAGAGCAACCTGGTTGCTCTTCCTCCAAGATGTTGTTGTTGCTATGTGCCGTCGAGTCACTTGTGAGTCATAGCGACCCTATGTACAACACCCCTAAACTCTGCTCTGTCCTGTGCCAATCGTACTGTCTCCAACACACCCATCCCGATTAACCCAGTCACTGAATCAATCTACCTTATAGAGGGCCTTCCCCTCCTGCGCTGTCCCTCCACCCTCCCAAGCACGATGTCCCTCTCCAAGGACCAGTCCCTCCTTACAACATGTCCAAAACATATTAGATGGAGCCTCAGAATCCTTGCCTCCAAACAACCGCCCAGTTTAACCCTTTCCAGGATGAATCTCTTTGTTTTCCTAGCAGTCCATGGTACATTCAATACTCTTCTCCAGCACCACAGCTCAAAGGCATCAGTTCTCCTTCTATCCTCCTTAGACATTGTCCAACTCTCTGATGCATAACAAGTGATAGCAAAGACCATGGCCTGTATCAGACACACTTTAGTCTCCAGAAAGACACCATTGCTCTTCAGTACTTTGGAGAGGTCCATAACATTAGACTTTCCCATCGCAATATGTCTTTTAACTTCCTGATAGAGATATTAATTCTTTTAAAAATCTGTAGAATATTCAGTACTCTTCACCAACACCATAATTCATAGATATATATTCTCTAGTCTTCTTTATTCATTGCCTAGCTTCTGTATCTGTACAAGGTAATATTTTAAAATTTTCGAGACATATTATTGAGTGAATAATCAGACTTCCAAGTAGTATATAAAAATTTATTTCTCTAACATCTATAATGCATTATTTTGTTACCCATACACTATGTAATATTGTAATATATATGTAACATGGAACTTTTACTATTTATAACATTATATCTGCCCTATCCATTTTCATGCAGTCTCCATTCGAGTCTGGGGCACTCTTGCTAACTTTGACTCTGCTTCTTTGCTGTTAGGTGAATCCTGGTAGTGCAGTGAGTTATGTACTTGGGTGCGAACCAGAGGTCAGCAGTTATAACCCACCACCTGCTCTGCAGGAGAAAGATTAAGCACCCTGTTCTCTTAAAGATGCCCATCTTCACAAACCCATGGATCAATGCTACTTTATCCCATAGGTTACTATGAATCTAAATCTACTGGATCACACTAGGTTTGCTTTTGATGGTTTTGTTGTTTGTTATTTGACATATGAATATCTGTGCCAGTGTTTAAATTTTTTATATTTCTGCTTTTACCTCATTATCCCAAAACACTATTCTAATTAATTACATAATGTTTGTTGGGCAACAGATTAATAATCTCCATTCTATAAGAATAGCCAAGGTGTGTAGATGCTATAGAACTTTTAGGTCTCTCGGACAGGTTTGCCACCATGTCCAGTTTTCTGTGATTAAAAGGTTGAGTTGATGTTTTACATACAGTATATGGTAATGAGCAGAAGGCTCTGTTATAGCAAAGATTTCTCTTAACATCCTCATCACTGTTGTGCTGTTGTTGTTAAGTGCCATAGAGTTGCAGGCGACTCACAGTGACCCTATAAACGAGAGTCCTCAACGCTTGGGTCTTTCATCCTCTCTCCAGGTTCATAGGGTTTTCAGAGGTAAGCTATTATGGAAGTGGATGCCACTCCTGTTTGCAAGCTTGTTTTAATCAGGGAGCTCCACCCCACACTGTCTGCATTGGGTAACCAACCATTAACACATTTGACACATCAGTGTCACAGTGTTCAGCCTCACAGCAACCACAAGTTACCACTGTACACCAGAGCTATACGACCTAGAGGAATGCCTGAACAAAAACAATGAAAGACAGGCTGGAGGGTATCAATAATTGATACTGATTTAAATTTTTTAAAGCATAAAATAACTTCAGTATCATATTTTATTTCTTCTAAACTTACTTAACTCCAAAGACACTGATGTTTTAATTTGATTTTCAAAGGTTAAAACCAAGTTCACTTGATTGATAAAATGTCTTATCCTAAGATATATCTGAGGTAACCCTACCTAATAGCCACCACATATACACAATTCAAGAAATCATTAGTAATGAAGAGAGTGAATGTTTCACGCTATTATGTACATTCAAGTAGGAACTGACTCATAGTTGACCCTCCAGCAGGTTTTCAGAAGCAGTTAATCACACGGGAGGAGACTGCTCATCTTTCTCCCATGGAATAACTGGTGGATCTGAACCAAGCGCCTTTGTGTTGGCAGCACAGCTCCTCAACACAAAGCTAAAACTCAAGATATCAGTGATAATGAAGGGAGTGTGGACTTCACAAGGAGTGGGATAGGAATCTTTACTATAGTGGTTCTTAACCATTGATGAACATTAAAATATCTGGTGGTCACCAGAAAGTAATCAAGAAAAATTTTTCTTAGTGTTCAACAAATGCTTAATTTGTCCAAATTCTTGTCTATTCTTAAGAGAGGAAACTCTGCTGGCCTAGTGATAAGAAGCTGCATACAATCCTGAAGGTACATGGTTAAAATCCACAAGTTGCTCAGCACCAGAAGGAAGGGCAATGTCCTCCTGTGTGATTAGCTGTTTCTGAAAACCTGCCAGAGTTTCATCTATGAGTTGGTCTGACTCTACAGCACACAATAAAAACACAAGAACAACATTCTTAGTAGAGATGTGTTATAGTCACTAACTCCCTTTGTATCAAGAGCTCAAAACAATGCTTCATGGTGGGCAGGGCTTGCTATGGACAAGTATCTATGTGCAGACCTGAAGCAGTGGATATTTAAGCACAGCAGTTGGCACACTGGCATTGTTGTTAGGTGCTGTTGAGTCAGCTCTGACCCATGGTGACTCTATGTATGGTGGTGGTTGTTGTTTCAGAAGCTGTCAATGACATAGGAGGAAATTACCCATCTTTATCCTGTGAGTGCCTTGGAGATTCAAGCCAGGTGCCTTTGTTCTGGCAATACGCCTTTTTACCAACAGGCCACCAGAGTGCCAACTTTATGTATAACAAAACAATTTATAGATTGTAATCCTACACATCTCCATGATGATTGATATATGGGAATCTGCTAACATTTTCATTTGTTCATTTTTGGAAATAGATCATCAGACCTTTTTTCTAGTTTCACTTAGTGTGTAAGCTCTACTGCAACCCATCTTCCATAGGCGACCTAACTGGTCATTTAAATCCCAGTGTCACAGCTTCTCACGTCATAGCAACCCTCAGTCCTCTACAGTGCTCTGAACAGATCAGCAAGTGCTGTGTAACTAAGCTGCAAATATAAGGCAGTGAACATTTTATTCCACATTGTGATTAGACCGTGCTTTCTCTCCTGGCTCATCTTTGGGAGAAGGGTGAGACTGGCAGAGGCAGGGCAGAAGCTCCCACCAGTTCTGAGCTCTGGCTGTTTCCTTGAAGAAATGTCTGACTCTCCAAGCTGGCGGAGAAATGCAGGGTGCAGACACATCTGGTTTCCCTGGAATGAAGCACTACTTTCCTGGAATGTTTGAGTGGGTCAACAAAGCTAGAAACTTAGGTGTTTGGTTCTCTCTCCCTTTGACATGTTAAAGCTACAAAATCCAGTAAAACTGACTTGGAAACATCAATTATTCTTACACTGGTCTTATCCAATACTATAGAGTAATCCCTAGGGACTACTACCTGGGCATCTCTATGTGGAGAATTCTGGAAAGTCTTAGTGCAGAGGTCTGCTTATGCAATCCTTGGATATATTCCTGAGCAAGACCAGCATAATAAGCATGCAAAGTGGGCTAGTACATAGGCATCCTGCTTAGAAGAGTTTCTTATTTTAACTTTTTTCCTGCTGCTTCTTGGTTTTACCATGATCAACTTTACTATCTTACCTAAATTTTAACCAATCATATTGTCCAGGCCATAGGTCACTCAGAGCTTGTGCTGGAGCTGGAGATAGAAATAGGAA
This sequence comes from Elephantulus edwardii, assembly GCF_000299155.1. NCBI lineage: Eukaryota > Metazoa > Chordata > Mammalia > Macroscelidea > Macroscelididae > Elephantulus > Elephantulus edwardii. The sequence goes on from NW_006399887.1 coordinate 4,134,431, forward strand.
AGATGCTCCTCAGACTTCATGCTATTGTTCAGTTAAGCAGGATGGAATGAATTGGAGGGTAGGGAGAATAGACAGAATGAATGCTGAGGATACAACCAATGAGAATTATCCCAGCCCCACCTCTTTTTTGTTGTTGAAAATGATTGGTTGCTCACTTTTTTTGGCCTACTTTTGTTTATTTTAAACCTACATTGGTTTTCAATCAAAGGTTATGTTATGTATATTAAAAAGAAAGAACTGCTCTATCTTATACTTCTAAAAATATAACCATAGAACTTTGTTTTCATTTCCTTTTAACTGGAACATACCCTTAAAAATCTTATCTCCTATACAACCTTCCTTTGTAGTGTCAGATAGTAAAAAGGTGAGCATTAGCCCAGCTTGAGTATGATATATTGCAGATTTTACGTTTAGAGATTTCTGAGTTAGAAAGGGCTATCTGAATAAACACTGAGTAGTTACTCAGCGGTAGCATTTATTTATTTATTTATTTTGATCTTTCATACAGGACACAGAGTTGTGTTCCTGGCCAATGAATGTTATGCACAGCTACCGCCTATGTTTTAATGGAGATTTGTGTGTTGTTATGTATTACAATTATCCAGTCCATAATCCATCTTGGGGTTGGAGCAAGACCCAGCAATATTTTCTTCTGCTGTACATGCAGTCCCATGGACTGCCAAAAGAACAAAGAGATATGTTGCAACCAGAGTGCTTCTTGGAAGCAAAGATGATAAAGCTTCATATTACATACTTGGGGAATGCTTGTAGGAGAGGCGTTTTATTGGATAAGGAGACCATCCTTGGAAATGTGGAGGATTGGTGACAGAGAGGAAGATCCTCAATGAGATGGATTGACGCAGTGACTGCAGCAATGAGCTCCAGTGTGTCAGAGATTGTGAGGTTGGCACAGGATAGGACAGGCTTCAGAGCTGTTCACAGAGTTGCTATGGGTCATACTTGACTCAGTAGCACCTAACAACAAAGACCGCAAGTGGTCAGGGGCTGATTTGATGGCAAATAAAATAACAACAGCATATGGATAAGCATTTTACACTTACGTTAAAAAATTTTGTATACCCCATTGAAGCAGATGAGGGAGAGAACAGGTTAAAAGAGATATATAATAGGGTATTATGGTTATCACAAGAGTCCAGAATGAAGGTTGCCTAGTTGAGTGTACTCAGAGAGGGGGGTTGGGGGGTTAACGGGGGGGTTGTATACCAATGAAGGAATTTTTCTTTTACTTTTCAAAGAGAAGAGCAAATTGGGGGGGAGGGGTGGGCAGGGAGAAAAGTGCAACAATGAATGAATGGAAATCCAAAATCTCTGTAAATGTTCATTAAAATTAATAATAATTAAAAAACCCAAACAAACAAAAGAATTACAGCACATAGATGATATACTAACTTATAGTCTGCTGTCAGCTGTAGTGCATGTTCTTTCAGTACTCAAACTTTGACTGTTACTAAGCCTAAAATATAATGTTCCATAAAACTTCATAAAGCTGAACAGTCCACTGAAATCCCATTGTCTTCATGAGTGGCTGAGTTACAAACTAATTAGACTAAGATGTGAATTTAGACTAAACCTACCTTGAATAATTGTTTCACTAGGTAATTTCTTATTTTCTCATCATCATATAATTTATTTTTACCAGTGTTGGCATACAAAGCAAATGATTTTCATATGTGTTAAAATACATTTTGGCTGAATAAATGAAATGTGGTCTAGTTTAAAATTCTTTCTTTTAAATTTATAACACCAAGCCCAGTGTCTCTATTTAATAAGTAGTGACTTGATAAATGTTTTCTTAACAAATAACTGTTTTGAAAATGTTCTTAGTGGTTTTCAAAATAGTAATATTATAATAGTATTGTTTTATTTAACAAATAAGCGAAACTGATACATGACATTTGAATTTAAATTATGTATAAATTTTTATTGTTAAGCACTGTCAACTTGTAGTGGTCCTATGTACAACAGAACAAAACACTGCCTGGTCCCATGCCATTTTCACAGTTGTGGCCATGTTTGAAACCATTGTTAGAACTATCGTGTCAGTTTATTTCATTGAAGAACTGGTAGCATAATCTGGGGATGATTGCTCTGCTACCCCAAAGGCTGCAGTTTGAATCCACTACCAGTCTAAGGAAGAAAGATGGACAGTATCCTTCCATTGTGATTTACAGCTTTGGAAATAAACTGACTTGGCAGACGTCCACTTGCATTTTTTTCTTTTTTAGTACACTAACGATGATAATCATAACCTGGCTATTGATTGAGCCCCCTCAGATGGATTATTCATCATGAAATCCAGATGAAGAAAAGCAGAACTAAGAGTTAAATGTCTCTGCCTTTAATTTTCTATATCATGTAGGCACAAATATTTCTTTCTCTTACTGGTTCACAGTGTTGTTGTGAGTCACAAATGAAATAACAGTATTTTTGTTAGCTACCAGGGAGTTAATATCATCTCATTGTCAACCTTTTGTGTCAGAGTAGAGCTTCATGGGATTTTCTGGACTGTCATCTTCCTGGAAATATATTGTCAACTCTTTTTTGTATGGATTCACTTTATAGATTTGAACTGCCGACCGAGATGTGCCACCAAGGTTCCATTAAACAATAATACCAGCAAAAAATTCCCTACCTTATACCTTGTGTTAAATATTATGGAAAACATTCCTATTTTATTCTTACATAACTCTGTAATACAGATATTATTATTTTTACTATCTTAGTTTACAGATCAGGAAATAAATGTGTTGAGATATTAGTAACTTGCCAAAGGTCACCTTTACAGAGTTGTAAAGGAAATAGTTGAACCTGACAGTGGTACCACTGTGCTATGTATATAAAAGGTGTTTTATAAACTTGAAAACTCTAGAGAAATGTGAATTATTTTCATCCCACCTTTCATAAGTCAACCTGTTGTTGTTGTTGATTGCTTTTGAGTCAAGTGCTACTCATAGTGAGCCTATGAACAGAGGCTTGAAGCCCCTCTACAACAATCTACATTTATCAAAGTTCATAGGGTTTCCAGAGGCATGTTATTTAGGAAGTGGATGCTTCCTAAACTCCTGCTTCCAAACGTGCCATAGTATGATATTGTTTTTATATGCCATTGAGTTGCCTGTGATGTATAGCGACCCCATGTACAGCAGCTCTGAACCTTTCCCTGTCCTGAGCCAGTCTCACTAACTCCGACGCACCAACCTCCATCACCCCAGTTACTGTATCAATCCATCTTTTTCTGGGTCTCCCTCTCCTTTGCTGTCCGTCCACCCTTCCAAGCATGATGTCCTTCTCCAAGGCCCAATCTCTCCTGGACACATGTCCAAAATAAGTGAGGTGGAGCTTCAAAATCCTAGCCTCCAAGGAAAGATTTGGCTTCACCCTCTCCAAGACAGACCTATTTGTTTTCTTGGCAGTCCATCACATGTTCAAAGCTCTTCTCCAGCACCACAACTCGAAGGTATCTATTCTTCTTCTGTCATTCTTAGTCATTGTCCAACTCTCTGAAGCATAACACGGAATTTGGAAGACCATGGCCTGGATTAGGTGCACCTTTGTATCCAGACTCACATCGTTGCTCTTCAGCACTCTGGAGAGGTCCGTGATAGCAGATTTTCCCAATGCAATTCATCTTTTGATTTCGTGACTGCTGATGATGTAATATAGATGGAGTAGAGTTTTAATGTTGCTTATTGGTTCAGTTGTAAAGATTTTGTTTTGTTTATATTGAGGTGTAATCCATGCTCAGGTATAATCTTTGACATTCATCGGTAAGACTGCTTCCTAGAAGAAGCAGGATTGGTGAGACTTCATCTTACTTACTTATGAGAAGGGAATAAACTCAACAGCAGTGTATTAGCTGTTGTTGTTTTGGGATTTTCCCCTGCCCCAATCAATCTATATCTATCTATCTACAATCTATATCTATCTATCTATCTATCTATCTATCTATCTATCTATCTATCTATCATCTATCTATCTATCTATCTATCTATCTATCTATCTATA
>NW_006399887.1:4138556-4156234 GCF_000299155.1 Elephantulus edwardii
TATCTATCTATCTATCTATCTATCTATCTATCTATCTAGTTCTAGGAGCCATGCTGCTAACCCAATGGCAAGCAATTTAAACCTACCAGCTACTCTGCAGAAGAAAGATGGGCAATATCCTCCCATGTGATTTACACCCTCTGAAATCCTACTGGATGGTCAGCAGTGAATCTGTTCTAATTCTAGAGCATCTCGATAGATCTCTCTCTCTCTCCTACACACTGTTGCTGCTGCTGCTGCTGCTCTCCAGTCAATTCCAACCTAATTTGGGTTTCTGAGGCTGTAAATCTTCTTCAGAGGAGATTGCTTGCTTTTCTCCCTTAAAGCATCTGGTGTATTTGAACTACAGACTTTATTCTTAGCAGCTTGGCATATAATGCATTACACCACCATAGATGCCCAACCACTGCTGGCAAGTCACTTCCAGCTCAGAACAACCCTCTACTGGGTTTCTGGGAAGAGGTTGCTTATCTTTCTTCAATGGATCCACTGATGGATTTGAACCACCATCCTTTTGGTTAGCAGCCTGCTATGTTATGTGCTTTTCACTATGGCTCTGTCTCTTTCTCTCTTACATTTCACATATATATTGTTGTTTTGTACTATTGAGTCAGAAATTACTCTTAGCTGGCCCTGCAATGTTTGTTTGTTTGGAAGTAAATCACACAGGAGGAGATTGCCAATCTTTCTTTTGTGAAGTGACTTTTGAATTAGAACTGTGTACTTTTGGGTTGGCAATGTAATTCCTTATCACCAAGCTACCAGTGCTCCCTCACATATATAGAATACTAAGTTTCAAACCTCATTCCTCTTAGAGTGATTAGTGTTTACTTAATTCCAAGTGTACACAGTGTTATATACTAGAAACGAAAACTATTTTGCATAAATCATGAATACACTGACTTAAATCCCAGTACAGACATTTTTTACAAATGTCTCAAATGACTAACACAACAAAACCCTGTGTTTTACATCTGTCTCTTTGATTTTCTCTTAGAAATAACAAAATATTTCTATTGATTAAGAGAGGCTTCATAGAGAGGCTCTGTCTTTAGCTTTTTTTGTTTCCACTTATCTTGGTGCAGCTTTTTGATATTCCTAAGTACATGGTATCCCTTCAGATTAGTTTGTCCCAGACTTTTCTTTCAAATGTTTCTCTTTGTATAAGCTTTCTAAAAGAGAGGATGACCTTTATTATCTCCCTTGGCTGATGCAGTACTGACCTGGATTGCCTTTGTGGTTCAGCCAGGATTAGACACTTAACATTCCAAATTAAATTGGTCCCTCAGTGAGGACTTGAAATGATTTTGCCGTAGCATTTTCATTGCTTTCTTTGAGAAGGATTAGTTTTTAACAATCTCAAAAGAGTCGCTCTATTGTTAGAATATAAAGACAGTCAAATATTTCACAAGGAATGAAGTAATACTCTGGTGGTAAAGTGGAATAAGACTTTTGATAGCATAAGAAGTGCAATGGCAAGAGAGCAGGCCATAAAATCAGGAAGACCTGGTGTCCATTTCAGCTCTATTACCAGTGCTGTAACTGCCAGCACATTCTTGCTTTAGTACATCTGTTTCATCAACTGTAAAATGGCAATAAAGAGAGCTTTTGATAGCATCTGGATTGTGTGTGTGAATAAGTGGCGAGAAAACATCTGCCCTCTGTGGCATGCAAACACTTCTTTCTTTATGTTTTTTAAATTGTGATTTTAGTGAAAATTTGTAAAGCAGCATAGTTTTCCATTAAGCCATTCCCTTACATCTTGTTTTATAACATTAGTTACAAAATCAGCACTCTTGGCACCAGCAGTCAGGAAATCAAAAGACGAATTGCACTGGGAAAGTCTGTTGTCAGGGATCTCTCCGGAGTGCTGAAGAGCAATGATGGCAGTCTAGAGACTAAGGTGAACCTGATCCAGGCCATGGTCTTCACAATTACTTGCTATGCATCGGAGAGCTGGACGATGAATAAATATGACAGAAGAAGAATTGACGCTTTTGAGTTGAGGTGCTGGAGAAGAGTCTTGAACATATCATAGACCACCAAGAAAACAAATAAGTCTGTCTTGGAGAGGATGAAACTAAGTTTCTCCTTGAAGGATAGGATTTTGAAGCTCTGTCTCACATAATTGGGGCATGTGGCCAGGAAGGACCAATCCTTAGAGAATAACATTATACTAGAAAGGGTAGAGGATAGCACAGGAGAGAAAGACTCTGGATGAGATGGATTGATTCAGTAATTGAGGAAATAGGGTTAGGTGTTTCAGAATCAGTTAAACTGGCTCTGGACGGGGCAGGGTTCAGAGTGGCTGTATGCATGGTTGCTATAGGTTGCAGGCAACTCGATGGCTCATAACAACTATGTAATTGCACATCCCAAACTTCCTAATCTATAAATTGTTTCATCTCACACGGGAAAAAATATAGTAAATATAATTAAAACTAGAAATATATCTTGTCTAGAGAACCTAGTTGAATAGATAATAATTTCTTTTTTATATTAATGTGAATTAAACTTTTCTCTTTATACCACCCTTTTCACTTAATTCTACAGCTTTTTCTCGACTGTCACTGCTTAACTGTCATCAGTTGAACATGAGTTCCATGAAGGCATTGTCCTAATGCTCTACTTGCTTTGTCATATTTCATGCTCACAACCTTATGACTGACATTGTTACTTTTTTCAACAGCACAGTCTAAGAAGCTTTGTGATGTTAAGTCACCTCCCCAAGGCCACACAGACTTGTTATGAAAGACATGACAAAACACATTAACCATAAACAGTTGCCACAGGATGGATTCCAACTCGGTGTGAGCCTGTGTGAATCAGAATAGATGTTTGTGCCTTAGAGGGTTCAGTGGATGATATTTATTCTTATAAGTAATGTTTTGTGACTTTGTGACTTTAATGAAAGTTTACATAAAAGATGGTTTTTTTTTTTAACATATAGTCCCAAGCCTTTCTTCTCAGGTGTCTCTGGTGTGGTCTCAAACATTTGAGTTTTCTCAAGCTTTTCAAGTTTTCTCAAGCTTTATCAAGCGAGGAGTTGAGCCCATTAACCCTTCAAACTACCAGGGAAACATTGTGGGTGGTACAGCCAGGGTTTTGATGAGGTTCCATGTAACCTCTCCACTTCCACGCCTCGATCCTCCAGTAGCTGGCTTTTATTTAGCTCTGATGGTTTAGTCTTTCCTCTACTCTTGTTAGCCCCAACCACCTTTCCCAGCTGTACTCCTCTTTGTGCTCTTTGCAACACTCTGGTGTGCAGGTGCTTGTCTTGGTCTCTCCTTCACTTTTACCACAATCCCTGGGTAATGGTGCAGACGGGTAAGCACGCAGGCACTAATCAGAAGTTAGGTGGCTTGAATCTACTCAGAGGCGCCTAGGAGAAAGACTTGACCATCTGATTCTGAAAGGTCACAGACTTGAAAACTGGCACACCTGGCTCACCATTGTCGGGATTGTTTTGACTTGATGACTAATGTTTTGGTTTTTTTAGGTTTGTTTGGTTTTTTTCCCCTAGGTGAGGGCTCAGGCTAAAAGCAATTGAGCAGAGTGATGTGTCCTTTAGAGTAAAGGGTGAAAGTCTTTCATTCTTTTTGTTTTTTAGAGTCTTTTACTGTTGTGTTAGCAGTTCAACTCCCTATGAACTAGGCTGACTGAGCTCATTTGTCTGCTTTTTATCACTGCACTATAGACCAAGTGTGGCCAAGTGGGTAAGGAGTTGTGCTGCCAATCCAAAGGCAAGTTGCTCGAATTCACCAGCTGTTTCACGCTTGAAAGCTGAGCAGTCTCCTCTTCTGTGATTTACAGCCTCTGAAAGCCTACTGGGGGCTTAGCTAAGAGTGTATTCTGAGTAGAAAGCAGAGTGTGAATTGAGTTCAGAGGCAATCCCAAGTTAGTACCTGGTCTGGGGGCGGAAGAGACTGGAAGAACTTCTCTTGTTATGGTAAATCTAAGAAGTAGGTTTTTTTAAAACAATAGATATTAGCAGTATTTAACCATTAGCATTAGTACACGCAGGTCTCAAATATTCCGATTCTTCCATGTCTAACACTATATAACTTCCATATACACTGCTCAGTAGGAAACATTTTAGTGGGAAGAATTTATCTCTTTTAATCACCCCATTAATTCAATTAATAATTTGCTTCTTTGAAATCCAAGTGATATTCTAGTGACAAAGCAAAGTTGCTACTTTCATGAGGGAGGATGCTGAAGACAAAGAAGTAAACAGGATTATATCTGCTAGTGTTAATATCATGATTAAAAGAAAAGGAAATGATATTATAAAGAGAGCCAAGAGTACTTTGAGTGGACTGCTTAAGGGAAGCCGTGCCATCCCCTGGGAAAGCTGGCCTTCTGAAGGCCAAGCTGTGACCTCCCTTGTCCCTGCTGGGCAGTTTAGCCACTATGACTGATCTTAAGGAAGGAAGGGAGTTTTTGCCCTTTGATGTTCACATGCGATGGCTATGAATCGTCAGGAAATATGAAATGGTGATAATTTAATATTTTAACAGAAACCACGAAGACTGCTTGCAATAGGAAAACTGAGTATGAATTTAAATTTTGAAAAATCAAAAGGTTAAGTCAGGTTGTTTCTTGGAAACCGAATTTTATAATACTATTGCCATTTGAATATTTAGTCCATGGGGAGCTGCACTGCTAACCCAAAGACTACATCTTCTTGGGGTTTGTATCCACTAGAGGCTCCGCTAGTATCCACTAGAGAGTTCTGGTGGCCTAGAGGTTAGAAGCTGTGCTACAATCCTAAAGGCGCACGGTTTGAATCCACTAGCTGCTCCTTGGGAGAGAGATGGGTAATCTCCTCCCTTGCTGTTTGTTGTTGTTGTACACCATGGAGTTATAAACGACCCATAGCTCACCCTTTGGGGAGTTTTCTGAAGCAGTCAAGCACACAGGAGAAGATTGTCCATCCTTCTCCTGTGGAGCAGCCGGTGGCTTGAACTGTGTGCCTTTGGGATTGCAGCGCACCTTCGTACTACTAGGCCACGTGAGCTCCCTCCCATGCTATTTCCTGCCTCTGACTACCTGCTGTAGGGTCAGCTATGGGTCGGTTCTAGCTCTACACCACACACCAACAGTGGCTCTATGGGAGAAAGGAGAGCACTGTCTTCTTGTGCAGCTTACAGGCTTGAAAACACAACGTAATGCCAGCTGTGAGTCAATTCTGAAATGAGTGATTAGTTTTTTAGTTTGAGCGTATTTCTTACAAGAAACACTTTTGAAATTGAGAGAACATCTTCACATCTTGACAAGAACAGATGTATTGTGATTTTATTGTTAGGTTTTGAGAAGTTAGCCTTTATGATTGAACCATTGTGATCCATGGAGGTTTTTATTGGCAGATTTCTTAAATTAGATCACCAGGCCTTTCTTCCTAGTTTGTCTTCATCTAGAAGTTCCAGTAAGACTAATTTCATATCTTAACCACAGGCAAGCCTCCACTGACAGACACAGGTAGTGGCAACTTGAGGTGCACTGGCTGAGAGTTAAGCCTGACGTTCCTACACACAAGGAGAAAATGTTATTACTGAACCCTCAGTTGCTCATAAGGTGAAATTTTTAAAAGATGAACCAAAACCCAGTTGCCAGCCAGTCTGCCCTGACTCATGGCTCCTCACGTGTGCAGAGAAGCACCACGCTGTGATGTCTTCAATGGCTATGATATTTTTTTTTAAAAAAATAGATTGTTAAATTTCTTTGAAAGTGCCTCTGAATGAATTTGAACCTCCAACCTTCACAAGTCAGTAGTTGATCACTTACTCATTTATGTCACCCAGAAACTTCCGTGGGGATAATAGTTTCTTTTTAAAGATATATATTTTCTCTTTTGAATTTTGCTAAGTGTTAGTTAGGATTATGTCAAGGAACTCTGAGATGGTGAAACATTTGACTGCCAACCTTTTGCTTCACATCCACCCAGTGGTTCTGAAGGAGGAAGACCTGGAAATTGGTTTCTATAAAGGTTACGGCCAAGAAAACGCTATTGAGTAGTAAGTAGTATATTCTATTATGTTATTGTTGTTGTTGTGGACCTTCGAGTCAGAACCCACCCATATCTGGCCCTCAGGTGGTTTTCTGAGGCAGTTAATTACACGGGAGGAGACTTCCCATCCTTTTCCTGTGGAGCAGCTGGTGGATTCAAACTGCATGCCTTCAGGATTGCAGTGCAGCTTTTTGCCACTAGGCCACCAGAGCTGCTACCCATCAAAATCAACTCTCCAGTGCCCCATAATACGATGATGACTGTGTGCATCCATGCCAGACACATTAACTGTTTATTTGTTTGTTTGCTTGCTTTATATACTCACCAGATAGAGGTTCCATGAAGGCAGAGACTTTATTGTGCCTAGTATCATACATGCAGCACCTAGAACAGTGCTTGGTACATACAACTCAAAAAATCATTACCATCAAGTTGATTCTAACTCGTAGCTGACCCGCCATTGGATTGCCAAAGCAATACAGAGGAGGAGAGTGTAGAGTGTCTATTTTTTTCTCTCACCAGAATGGCTTTTAAACTCAAATACCCAGTGAGGTGTGGCTATTGTGTTAGAAGCATAACGTCTACAGGCTATGCCATGAAAGTTCCCTCTAGTGTGCAGAAAACTCAATGCCATCCAGGTGGAACCTCTCATAGCTGACCTTCCAGAAAATTTTCAAACTTGGGTGGTGGATTCAAGCTGCCAGAGAGGTGCTGCTTTGGGGTTAACAGCTCAAGTTTCTATGGACTATAGCACCTGTATATTTCCTGTGCACTTCCTTGTTGTTAGGAAGCAACAACAAGTGGGAAGCAACTCGTAGCTGACCTTCCAGTAGCACCTGTATATTTCCTGTGCACTTCCTTGTTGTTAGGAAGCAACATCAAGTGGGAAGCAACTCGTAGCTGACCTTCCAGTGGGTTCTCAGAGGCAGTAAATTGCACAGAAGGAGACTGCCGTCTTTGCCCCATGGAACCATCTTTCTCGCATAGATTTGAACTACTTACCTTTGGGTTGATAGCACAACTCCTAACCATTAATTAGGTCACCGGAGCTTCTTGTACATGTTGTTGTTATTAGGTGCCTTTGAGCATGACTCATAGCAACCTTATGAACAGCCTACCTGAACCCTGACCGACCCTGCACCATTCTCATCATCATCATAGGATTTAATAAATGTTTATTGAATGAGCAGGAAGAACACCTCACCAGCCTCCACAGAACTCCTGAGTTCCGCTTGGAATAGTGGTATAAACATGGATGAGAAGATGCCTCCACAACAGCTGAGGCAGACGTTGGTGGCAATAAACTTGGATTTGAGATGGGATGACTTGAGTTGAATTCAGCTTTGCCATTTACTAAATTGTGTGAACCTGGGGGAAAATCACTTAGTCTTGTTTCTTCAGCTGTGAAAGAGATAATAGCATGCAGGGAGGGCTAAATGAGCTAACACATGTGAAAGGGTTGAGAACAAGGCCAAACGCGGTATCGTTGCTCAGTAAATATTGAAGACAAAAATACACAGACAAAAGAGGTGAATGGGAGAAAGTTTAAAAAGAGTAAAAAAAAAAAAAGGCTAAGATTTAAACTAAGAAAAAAATAGTAATAAACATTACTGTATGGGAACAGAAACAAAATTAATGACAAAGCAGATTAAGGAAATAAATGAGGAAAATTTCAGAAGAACAACCCTGTTGTAGACTTTTTTCTCAAACCTCTGGGAAAGGCCTATGTAGAAAGAATTCTCCCTCAACAATCCCATATATTAGCTGTATCCAGAAGGAATATAAATAAATGTAAAAGCACCCACAGGAAAACTCTTAAGTTAAAATGAGTCAAGTTAGATAAAAGAGGGCAAACAAGTGTCATTTCTGATACAATATTTCCTTGACATGCAATGCGATTCTTATTAAATGACATGCATGACTGTATATAGGAAATAAGAGAGACTACTGATGTTTCTTGTTAGAATATTGTACAAAAGGTTGTAGAATAATTTAGAAAGTTGATTTTTAACCTGAGAAGTTCTTTGCTGTTAATATCAGCAAGTCATCAATGTGTCTCAGTTGCTTTTTTGCTTTTATTTAGAAAAGTGATTTTCTATTTAATTTTAAAGATTTTTGTTTTTTATAAAAGAATTTCTGGTTGAAATAAATTATATTCAAGTTAAAGAAAAAAACCCCAAATATTTAATCAAGTAATTTAATAAGAGACGGTAGAGAATGCGTTGTTAAAACCACTATTGTGAAAGTTCAGTAAAGAAATGCCTAGTAAAATAAATCAATGTCTCTTCCCTCCCTCCTGCATATTAGCAAGATATTTTACTGGATAATGATGACTATGTTATTCTTACTTTGAGAGTAGCAATTAAAAAAATCCCAAACAAACAAAAAGAGTAGCTAGCTATTCAAGACTTTCAATCATATTTACATTTATTTAGAAAAGTTAAGCATTTATTAACTTACTTTTGTATTGAAAATATTATTATATAAATAATATTTTGTTTAATTTCACATTATCTAATTCCAGAAATAGACAACAGAATCTAACATACTTTCCAAATAAGCATAAGAGAGATTCCTAAAACAGACTCATTTTTCTTCCATACTTCTAGTCTTTGGAAATATTAGCAATGGGATATGCATACAGAAGTATCAAAATTAATCTATAGAACTATTGAGACTCTAGTGGGCTTAGATAAATGGTTATTAATAAAAAAAAGAGAATGACGGAAGATAGAACAGGGTTCAGATCTTCTGATCATAGGGTCGCTATGAGTTAAGCTCGACTTGACAGCACCTAACAACAACAATAACATGCACACACAAGAAAAATTAATCACCCATATCTTTGATGCCAATCGGTGCTTTGTGATCTGTTTTTAATATTTTAATTTTTTTCAAATTGTAGCCTGCCTTGTAATAAATAAGTATCATGAAATTTTGTTATTATGTGAATATCTTACTGTTGTATTATGTGCTATTGAGTTGATATTGACTGATACTTGACCCTTCAAGAGCTTTTTAGAAGCAGTAGATCACGTGGGCGGAGATTGCCAGACTTTCTCCCATGGAAGAGCTGGTGGATTCAAACCACGTGCCTTGGGACTGGCAGTGCAGCTCCTAACTCACGAGGCCACCAAACTAGTACTAATATTTCACAACTGAGGTGTCATCACCCATGGTAGCAGCAGTAAAAAGATGTGTTACACTGGGAAAATATGTTGTCAAGGACAGTAAGATGCTAACAAACGAAGATGTGCGTGATCCAAGGGATGGTATTTTCAATTGCTTCATTTGCATATGAAATTTGGACAGTGAGTAAAGATGATGGAAGAGTCTAGCCTTTGAATTATGATGTTGGAGGAAAGTACTACCAACAGAACAAGCAAGTCTGTCTTGGGGTTGAGGGTGCAGAGAAAGTAAGTCGTGGAGGAAGTACAACCAAGGTGCAATTTAGAGACAAGGGTGGTGAAACCTGGTCTTGCATATTTTGGGCATGTTTTCTGAGTGGCTAGTCCTTGGAAAAAGACATCTTACTGTGAAAGGTGGAGGATCAGAGAAAGGAAGGAAGATCCTCCAGGCGATGGATTGACTTAGTGACTATAATAATTGGCTCAAACATATCAAACATTGTGGGGCTGGAACAAGATAAAGCAAGGATCATATCTGTTGCAGCTGAGGTTGCTGTGAATTGTAGTTGGTTCAAAAACACCTAACAACAACAATGACAAGGAGGAATAAGCATTACTGATTCACCAGACTTTACAGGGTTGCATTTGTGCCCTTTCTAATCTATTTAAAAATCACCTTCAATTTCCCTACTTGAAATAGCTATTAACTATGGAACATTAGCTATGAAATAATTATTTCATAAAATATTAACATGGGAGAGATTAAAGAGCAAATAACTTTGTCATATCAAGACAAATACTGTGTAAGACCACTATTGTAAAGATAGGAAGATAACTGAGCAAGATATGTATACATGTTCAAAAGGGACCGAGGAAGGGGAGAAAGGGAACAGGAGGAGGAGGGAAGGGGTGAAATCACTGTGTAGCAGAGGTGAATGGCTGGAGTGGAGAGTGAAGAAACAGGAAAGATTCCATAAAGATTTGAAGAAGGGGTTGAATAATAGACACAGATCAATTGTAATTAATCATATAAACTACAATGTATGTAAATGATTGTTAGGAAATGAATAAAAAATATGAAGAGTGTATGTTTTTCACACAGTGTGAAAAAATAAAAAAAGAGCATTAAAGAAATAACGATATCCATATTTAATTAATTGAGTTACTGCAATCCTGACTTCTCAGTTTTTTCTGACTCAGTAGTGAGTTTCTTAGGAAGAATAAAGACTTTTTTCCACCATATGAAAACTGAGTTAGATGGAGCAGCAACAATAAGCGATTCCATTTCTAAAAGTGTCCTCCTCCTTCGCCACAGAGAAATGACTTTGCATGGTGCACAGCATGTAGCTGGCTTGGGAACACTCGTTGCCTCTGGTGAGAATGTGCAAAAGTATAATACAAAATTTCATATTTCAAAGACAATGGAACATTTTAGGAAATAAATATTTGACACACATGTTGAGAAAGGATGGATAATAGGACACAATTACTTGAATATAAAAGGTAATGAAGTCAAGAGTCTTAGAGTATAATTCACTTATATATTTTTTTACTATTAGCAAATTCTTAGCTAAGTCTGTTGAACTCTCTGCCCAGAATGGATTTTTTTCTTAAAAAAATCCTTTTGTTTCCACATCCAATAATAATTCTAAACCTTTGAAGTATATTTTTCCCCTGCCAGTAGTACCTTTTTCTCATTTAATGTTGATGCAGACTTTGTCAATCAAATCTCAGAATGAGTTCTTCCTTTTCATTGAATCTTCATTAAATCTTTCACCCTACATTAACTTTTGTTCTTCTGAATTCCTTAGTCATTTACTGGACTATTGACAGCTGTGATGCAGTGGAAAGAAAACTGTCTAAAGATTGAGGACTGGCGTATCATTCTCTGCTTTATTACTGATTATATGTTCTTCTGAAAATCACTTTTTGTCCACTTCCCTATGAATTCATCTGACCATCCATCTATCCAGAGATTGAATAATGCCCAGACTATAACAGTATTTGTTACAGAGCCTAGGCAAAATCAGAGGAAGCCACATAAACAACCTGTGATATGTAGATTATTGTGCTTGTTGAAAAGAAAGAAAACCTGAAGCACTTGATCATGAAGATTCAAGACCACAGCCTTCAGTATAGATTACATGACAACATAATACAAAAGTCCTCATAACTGAACTAGTA
This sequence comes from Elephantulus edwardii, assembly GCF_000299155.1. Classification (NCBI taxonomy): domain Eukaryota; kingdom Metazoa; phylum Chordata; class Mammalia; order Macroscelidea; family Macroscelididae; genus Elephantulus; species Elephantulus edwardii. The sequence continues at coordinate 4,149,879 of NW_006399887.1, forward strand.
AGTAACATTATGATAAACTAAAGAAACAAGTGGAATTGTCAAGGATTTCATTTAACTTGAATCTACAATTAAAGTTCATGAAAGTAGTATTCAGAAATACTAGATGAGGTATAGGATGACATCAAAGGTATACTCTATTAAAAGATCAAAAGGTTTGTAAAAAGCTAGAAGAGGCAGAAAAGATCAAAATAAATGACTGAAGAGACTAGAAAAATTGCATTAGAGCATCAGAAAGTCAAAACAAAGTGGAGAAATAGAAATAAAAGAGATGAACAGGATTTCAAAGAGCATCTTTGAAAGAAGACAAAGCAAATTATTATAATACATTTTGCAAGAACTGGAGATAGAAAATAAAAAGGGAAAAACTTGCTTAGCATTTCTCAAGTTGAAAGAACTGAAAAACAAATTCAAGGATCTAATTGGAATAAAGAGGGATGCTATGAACAAAGTATTGGATGATACAGGAAACATTCAAAGGAGAAAGAAGGAATATACAGAGTCACTGTATCAAAAAGAATTGGTTGTCCAACCACAAATGAATTGAGAAATATGGTACATTCACAGAATGGAATACTATGCAGCACGCAGGACCAATGATTTTATAAATATTGCCTAACTTGGGAAGGACTGTAAAGCACTATGCTGAGTGAACTAACTCAGTCTCACAAGGACAAATATTGTATAAAACCTTTATTGTAGAATGAGTATAAGGATCCAAGGGGAGGGAGAGGGGGAACGTAGAGGAATAAAGATGTGCAGGGAGAGGTGGCAATTAATCATGGAGTTGTACAATTCAGTGGGTGCAGGGATGAGAAAAATTGGAAGATTCTGTTCTCTAAAACAATGTATTTGAATTTTGTAAATAAACTAGTATAAAAACATGAAAAAATGAAGAATTGACTGATACTGAAACATTTCAGAAAGTACCATATGATCAAGAGTCAATGATAATAAAAAAAGAAGTCCAAGCTGTACTGTAGGCATTGGCAAAAGAAAATGCATCTGAAATCAAAGTAATCACAACAACTTGAAAGATTTGATAATATCTAGAGGAATTGGGGGAAAAAATAAGGCCCCAGGAATTGATGGAGTATCAACTACATGTTTAAATTAACAGATGCATTCCTGAATGTGCTCACCATGCCAGGAAATTTAGAGAACAGCAGCTTGGCTAACTGACTAAAACACATACATATTTTTTGTCATTCCAAGAATGTTGATCCAACAGAATGTGGAAATTATAAAAAAATATCATTAATATCACATGGAAGCAAAATATTGCTGAAGATTATATATATATATATATATATGTATATATACTTTTTTTAAGGTGCTAGAACAGTACATTAAGAGAAAACTGCCAGCAGTTCAGGCTGAATTTAGAAGAGGTCAAGCTACGAGGGTTATTATTTCTTATGTCAGTCAAATCTTGACTGAAAACAGAGAATACAGAAGAATGTCTATTTGTATTTTATTGACTAAGCGAAAATATTTGACTGTGTGGATTCCAACAAGCTATGACTACTAGCACTGTGAAGATAAGAATCCCAAAGTACTCGCTTTTGCACATATTAAACCTGAACCTAGGCCAAGAAGCTGTTGTCTGAACAGAGCAATGGAAATCTGTTGTTATGAGCCATTGAGTTGAGTAAGACCCTATGAACAAATAATCTGAACCCTGTTCTATAAGTATCATTGTTTCTCTAGTGTTCATAGGGTTATCAAAGTTCTGTTATTTAAGAAGTGGATGCCATCCTGTTTCCAGGTCTGTCTTAATCTGGGAGCTCTACCAAACCCTGTCCACCATGGGTAACTATTAAGGTATTTGATACACCAGTGGCACAGCTTTCATTATCACATCAACTCTAAGTTATCTCACTACAGCAAATAGACAAGTGCTGTGCCACTTAGAACCATATTCTCCCCAATTAACACCAGGCCTGGCCTTCGGCCTGGGCCCAACTGATGTTTAAATACAAAGGTCCACTACCAGGTCCTGATTGATTTAAACAAGTGCCTTTGTGTTTAAAAGTTAGTACGTCCCTGACTAAGCCTCCAGTTTGGAGGCTCATGTGTGAAGCAGTTGGATTCTGGGGGGTGGATTGTTTGATTTCATTGAAAGTTGGGTCTAAACTGGTAGTTATTTATTTAACTAACAATCAAGTGAAAGCTAGTTGGTCATTTGGATTTAGTCAGCAATCAGGTGTGGGTTGGAAGCCTCTTGTTTAAATCAGTCAAGATTTGGTGGGCAAGCCTTTGTATTTAAAAGTAGGTTGTCTCTGTCTAAATCACCAGTTTGGAAGCTCCCATGTGAAGTGGTTGGATTCTAGAGGGTAGGTTGTTTCATTTCATTGTAAGTCAAATGTAAAATGAACACTACATAATTCAAAATCAAGAAAGGTTTACGTTGGGGCTGTATTCTTTTTCCATACCTATTCAATTTGTATGCTGAACAAATCACTAAAGAAGCTGAGCTTTATGAAGAATGTAACATTAGAATTGGAGGAAGACTCATCAACAGACTGCTTTACACGGATCTTTCAACCTGGCTTACTGAAGTGAGGACCTGAATCCTTTGCTACAGAAGATCAAGGACCATAACTTTCGATATGGGAGCTCTGGTGGCCTAGTGGCAAGAAAGGCTCAAAGGCACACTGTTTGAATCTCACCAGCTGCTCTTCAGAACAAGGATGGGCAGTCTCCTGTGCAATTAACGGCCTCTGAAAACGCACCAGAGGATCAGCTATGGTTTGGTTCTGACTCAATGGTACACAATAACAACATTTCATTTGTATGCTTAACAAATCACTAAAGAAACTGGACTTTATGAAGAAGAATGTAGCATCAGGATTGGAGGAAGACTCATCAACAGCCTTTGTTACACAGATGATTCAACCTGGCTTACTGAAGCGAGGAGAACATGAAGCCCTTACTACAGAAGATCAAGGACTATAGCCTCTGGATTGCGTTTCAATATCAAGAAGAAAAACAGTCCTTACCACTGGATCATGATATATAGATAAAAGACTGAAATTGTCCACAATTTCATCTTATTTGGATCCACAGTCAACACCCTTTGTCAGCAATAAGGAGATCAGAAGATGTATGTTATTGGGCAAGTCTGCTGTCAGGGATCTTTCCAAATTATTGAGCAACAATGATGTCAGTTTTAAGGTGCACCTGATTCAGGCCATGGTATCTTCAATCACTTGCTATGCATCTGAAAGCTGGAAAATGAGTCAAGCTGACAAAAGATGCATGAATGCCTTTGAGCTATGATGTTGGGGAAGAGTACTGAATATTTATCCTATTGAGTGGAAAGGAAGAATGTACAGATTACAAAGCTTTGTCTCATACATTGAGCATGTTGCTAGGAGAGATTATTGCTCACAGAGGAACACTTTGTTTAGAAAGGTAGAGAGTCAGTGAACAAGAGGAAGACCTTGGTTGGCACAGATTGGCACAGTGATTGCAGCAATGGTCTCAAGTGTTTTGGAGATGATGAGGTTGACACAGAATAGGACAAGGTTTAGATTTATTGTTCATAAGGTTGTCATGAGTTATACTTGGCTCAATAGCATCTAACACCAACAATAATTCATATTTGGAGGATGATAGAAGAATTTATTTCTTTCAGTTGTGTTAGAGAAGAGTACTGAATATCCTTTAGACTGTCAAAAGAACAAATATGTCTTGGAGATGATACAATTAGAGTGCTCCTTACGAAAAAAGATGGCAAAACTTTGTCTCTCTTACTTTGGGTATGTTATAAGGAGGTGACAAGTCTTTGGGACCAGATGTTGTGCTTGGTAAGTAAGAGGGTCAGTGAAATAGAGGAAGATCTAAACAAAATAGATTTACAGGGACCTCTCCAGACTACTGAAGAGTAACTATGTCAGTCTGGAGATGAAGGTGTGCCTGATCCAGGCCATTGTCTTCACAATTACTTGCCTATGCATCAGAAAACTGGACAATGACTAGGGATGATTGAAGGAAAATTGATGCCTTTGAGTTGTGGTGCTGGAGGAGAGTATGGGATATGCCATGCACTGCTAAGAGAACAAACAGGTTTGTTCTAGATAGGGTGAAACCAGACTGTTCTTTGGAGGCAAGGATTCTGAAACTTCATCTGACATACTATGGGTATGTTGCAAGAGGGACAGGGCTTGGAGAGGGACATCATGCTTGGGTGGGAGGTGGGACGGGACAAGAAAGGAAAATCATGGATGAGATGGATTGACTTAGTGACTGGGGTAATGGATGTAAGTGTGTCGGAGATGATGAGGTTGGCTTGGGATTTAGTACAGTTCAGAGCTGTTGTACTGTAGGGTCGCATCTCTATGAAACTTAATGAGAACAACAACAGTAACTGTAACAATGGCTCAAATACAGCAAAGATGATGAGATTGTCACAGGACAGAGCAGGGTACAGATCTGTTGTTCATAGGGTTGCTATCGGTCTTTGTTGACTTGATGGCACTTAACAACAACAACATGAGTCAGGTCAACTTGCTGGGCACCCAGCAACAGCAATGATGGAGAGCTGTGTCTTTTCATGAAGTGTGAGACAATCCACAATAATTGCTACAACCAGCACATTTATTGACACACTTTCTATACTGAACATTTTTGCTCATATGTGGGGGGGGGTGTGGAGAGAAAGAGAGAGAAACTGAGTACTCTGGTGACCTTGTCCATAGGCAATTTTTCTGCCAATCCAACGACAGGGCTCTCTAGCTGTTAGAATCCACTACCAGCTCCAGTAAGAGAGAGGGGCATTCTCCTCTAATGCAATTTTGTTGTTTCTGTTGTAAGATATGACTTACCTTATGAGTATGATTTATGGGGACCTTATGAATAACAGATCTGAACTCTGTTCTATTCAGTTCCATCCTACCATCTCTGACATAAATGAACCTATTGCCACAGTCACTGTGTCAATCCATCTCATTGAGGTCATCCTCTCTTTTGCTAACCTTTCACCTTTTCAAGATGTCCCTTTTCAAGAAATAGACCCTAAGAACAACATGTCCAAAGTATGTTAGACAAGGCTTTGTTATCTGCCTCTAAGGAGCCCTCCAGTTGCACCCTCAGTAAAATATATATCTTTGTTCTTTTAGAAGTCATAGAATGTTCAGTACTCTTCTCCAACACCACAACTCAAAGGCACCAATTTTTCTTCTGTCACCTTATTCATTGTTCAACTCTCAGATGCATAGCACGTGATTTAAAAGATGACTTGAATCAGGTGCACCTTTACACAGACAACATTGCTCTTTAAGACTTTGGAGAGACCCTTAGCAGCCAACTCTCAATGGACTATGTCTCCTGATCCTCTGACTGTTGATACAAAGGGTGCTGATTATGGATCCAAGTAAGATTAAAGCATTAACAATTTCATGTTGAGATGTAATCCATATTGAAGTCTGTAGCCTTGATCTTTATCTAGCACTTCAGGCCCTACTTACTTTCAGCAAGCAAGGTTGTGTCATTTGCATAATGCACGTTGTTGAGGAGTCTTCATCCAATCCTGATGGCGCATTGTTCTTCATAAAGTCTTTAATGATTTGTTCAGCATACAAATTGAATAGGTATGGAAAAAGTCCACAGCCCTGATGCACACCTTTCTTGGTTTTAAACTGTGTGTTTTAAACTAGGAAGCTCTGGTGGCCTAGTGGCAAAAAGCTGTACTACAAGCTCAAAGGCATACAGTTGGAATTTACCAGTTTCTCCAAAGGAGAAGAATGGGCAGTCTCCTCCTGTGTGATTAACTGCCTCTGAAAACACTCCAGAGGGTCAGATATGGATCAGTTCCGATTCAGCAGTACATAACAACAACAACAGCGTTCTCTTGTTCTGTTCTGACAACAGCTTCTTGGTCTAGGTGTAGGTTTTGTATGGGCACAACTGAGAGTTCTGTGATTCCCATTCTACAATTAAATGTACTTGTGTAGTCATTAAAGCACAAATAGACACTCTTCTGATATTCTGATTTCAGCCAAGATCTAATTATGGTACATCAACAATGATATTCCTGGTGCCAAGGACTCTCTTAAGTCCAGCTTAGAATCCTGGTTCTCTTTCAATGCACTGTTCTGGCTGTGTTGAATTATCTTTAGCAATATTTTGCTTGCATGTGATATTGTTTGATAATTTCCACATTTCGTTGTATCTCCTTTCTTGTGAATCAAACAAATATGGATATCATCCGGTTAGGCTGGACTCTGTGAGGAGAAATGTGGGGTCAAGATTGGTGGACGATTTATCAACAATCTGTGTTATGCAGATGACACAACATTGCTTGCTGAAACGGAAGAGGACCTGAAGCACCTGCTGCAGAGGGTCAAGGACTGCAG
>NW_006399887.1:4156769-4173186 GCF_000299155.1 Elephantulus edwardii
GGAGGGACAGCGCAGGAAGGGAAGGCCCTTTATGAGGTGGATTGATTCAGTGACTTGGATAATCGGGATGGGAGTGTCAGAGACAGTGCGGTTGGCCCAGGACAGTGCAGAGTTTAGGGCTGTTGTACATAGGGTCACTATGAGTCACAAGCGACTTGATGACACATAACAACAAAAACAACAGCCAGTTAGTTTACCAGGTACCTGTCATCAAATTTCCTGTCACAGACATGAGCATGTGCAGAGCTGTGTCTGTTATTTAAAACATGTTAGTTGGTACCCCATTGATTCCTAGGGCATTATTTTTTGCCAGTGTCTTCAGTGCAGCTTGAACTGAGTCCCTCATCACCATTAGCTCTTTATCTTATGCTACTGCTTGAAATAGTTCCACATCAACCAATTCTTTTTGATATAGTGTCTCTGTGTATTCCCTCTATCTTCCTTTTTAAAAAAAAAGTTATATTGATTAACTTAGAAAGTTAACATACAAGTGCTTCACACTATTCTTCATTCACATTGTGTTTCATACAATCATTTGGATTCATTATGTTTTGTTGTTGTTGTATGATATAGTCAGAACCCACCCATAGATAACTCTTCAACAGGTTTTCACAGACAGTTAATTGCAAGGCAGGAAATTGCCCATCCTTCTCCTGTAGAGGAGTTGGTGGTCTTGAATCACATGCCTTCAGGATTACAATGCAGCCACCAGATATACCTACATCATACTTTATAATGTAATATAAATGACCATTGGGCTATCCCCATCACTACTTTGTCTTCTCAGGTCCCCCCAGATCTTTCCTATTTTTTTTAACTGCTCCCTAAACCCACGAAATTGTGCAACACTCCATCTTCTTTGATGTTTCCTATTTGAGATTTTCCCAGAGTGGCAAGAAGCTGTGCTTCAATCCCAAAGGCATACAGTTCCATCCACCAGCTTCTCCATGGGACAATCTCCTCCTGTGCCATTAACAGCCTCAACCTGCTGGAGGGTCAGCTATGGGTTAGTTGCCACTTAATGATACACAACAATATTTCTCAGTACTGCAACCTGAGGCTTGAATGTGTCTTTCAGTTTTTTTCATCTTGAGAAATGCCAAGTGAGTTCTCCCCCTTTTATTCTCCAACTCTAGTTCTTTGTGCCTTCTCTTGTAATACTTTATCTTGTCAAACTGCCTTTTGAAATCTTCTGTTCATCTCTTTTACTTAGGCATTCCTACTCTTTGTTTTGGCTTCCGGGTGCTTAGTGCAATTTTTAGAATTTATTCTAACATTCATTTTGGTCCTTTCTTCTCTGTCTTTGTAGTGACCTTTTTCTCTCTCTCCATCAATAGTATCTTTGATGTCATACCACAATTTTTTGTTCTTTGATCATTAGTACTCAATGCTCAAAACAGTTCTTGAGATGATTCTTAAATTCAGGTGAGATGGACTCAAGGTTGTATTTTGGTTCTTGTGGACTTGTTTTCATTTTTTTCTGCTTTCACTGGAGCTTGCACGTGTGTTACTGATGGACTGTTACACTGCCATCACCTGGCCTGGTTTTGACTGTTGCTATTGAATTTCTCCAACATTTTTTTTCCCACAAATGTAGTTGATATGAACAGGATAGGACAGCATTCAAATCTTTTGTTCATAGGGTTGCTATTAAGTCCTCAACTGGAGGACACCTAACAACCTAACAGTCAATATGACCCCTGTGGAGTCCATCACATGAAGTCCCTGTCACCATTTGTGACCATTTGTCGCCATTTTTTTTGTTAAGTCACCATTTGTATTTGTTAAGCATTTGCAATGAATAAATCCCTTCATGTGCAAAACTGAATCATACTATCTTTAACCTCATTTCTTTCACCAACCCTCTAATTTCCAACTACCATTCCCTCTACATTTTTCTAACTTTTGCACTATAGTTGCTATCTTGATTGTTTGGCCAACTTTAGTAATAATTTTTATTTGATGGTTAGGAATAATAATTACTAATGTAATTTATAGAGTCTAAAAATCTTCTGGACGGTCAGTTATGAATCAGTTCTGACCTGATAGAAAAGAGTGAGTGACTGAAATCCAATCATTTGGAGCCATATTGAAATTGTGGCTCACATCGTCAGACCAATAATGCAAATTATTAGAATAAAAAAGAGGAAAGAGTGTGTTTAGGAAAATAGCTGGTTATGAAAGGAAATCAAGGCAAATTTTCCAAAACTTAGGTTTTTCAATCCATTAGAATTGATTATTGCTGCTGCTTCTTTAATTGGTTTTCTTAAAAAGTTTGTATACATTGTTTTTCACATTATTTCCCATTCATATTGTTTTTCTTTTTTTTTTTCATATTGTTTTTCATACAACCATTCTCATGCAGTGTGTTTTACAAAATTAATCACCATGGACCTTGCCCATAATTATTCTGTTTTTTTTCACTTGAATCCTTCCCATTTCTTTCCCTCTCTCCCTCCCTCCCTGCACCCCTCAAACTGTGCATCCCTGTGGTTTCGCCCCTACCTACCCTCTACCCCCTGCTCCTACCCCTTTCCCCTCTTGCATTCCAATTGCTTTAAAAATGTTTTGTGACTTTCTATTTTTATATAATGTGTTATAAACATCATTCCATGGATTTGCATACTTTCCTAATGCATCTTTTGATTGTTGTTATTGTTGTTGTTGTTATGTGGCATTGAGTTGCTTGTGACTCATAGCACCCCTATGTACAACAGTTCTGAAACCTGCTCTATCCTGTGCCAACTTTACTGTTTCTGACCTACCTACCCTCATTACCCCAGTCAATGAATCGATCCATCTCATCAATAGCCTTTCTCCACCCTTCCAAGCATGATGTCCCTCTCCAAGAACTGGTTCCTCCTTGCAACATGCAAAAAGTATGTCAGACGAAGCCTCAGAATCCTTACTTCCAAAGAGCATCCTGGTTTCACCCTTTCTAGGTTGAACCTGTTTATTCTTCTGACAGTTCATGTTATATTTAATACTCGTCTCAAGCACCACAGCTCAAAGGCATCAATTCTCTTTCTACCATTTCTAGTCATTGTCCAGATCTCTGAGGCATAGCAAGCAATTGCAAAGATTATGATCTGTATCAGACACACCTTAGTCTCCAGACTGACATTGCTGCTCTTCAGTACTCTGTAGAGGTCCTTGACAGCCAACTTCCCAATGCAATTTGTCTATTGATTTCTTGGTTGCTGGTACCAAGAGAATGTTGATTGTAGAGTAAAACAAACTAAGCTATTAACAATCTCAATATCTTCACCATCTGTCATAATGCAGCCAATTGGCCCCATGGTGAGAAACTTTGTTTTGTTGATGTTGAACTTCAGTCCATATTGAAAACTGTAGTCCTTGACCTTCTACAGCAAGTGCTTCGGGTCCTCTTCAGTTTCAGCTAGCAGGATTGTGATATCTACATAATTTAGGTTGTTGATGAGTCTTCCTCCAATCCTGATGCCACATTCTTCCTCATAGAGTCCAGCTTCCTGGATGATCTGTTCTGCATATAGATCATAAAGGTATAGAGACAAGATACATCCCTGGTGTACACCCTTTCCTATTTTGAACCATGCAGTGTCTCCTTGCTCTGTTTTGATGACTGCCTCCTAGTCAATCAAATGTCCTGGGATTCCCATTCTTCTCAGAGTCAGCCACAGTTTGTTGTGATCCACACAGTCAAATGCACTTGCATAGTGAATAAAACAAAGACAGACATTCCTTTGGTACTCTCTACTTTCAGCCAAGATCCAGCTAACAATAGGTATAATATCCCTAGTACCACAGCCTCTATCTGGCAGTTCTCTGTTGATGTACTGCTCCAGTTGTCTGAGGATAATTTTCAGCACAATCTTGCTTGAATGTGATATTAATTATATTGTTCAATAATTTATGTACCCTCTTGGGTCACCTTTCTTTGGAATGGGAACAAATATAGATGTTGATGTTATGTGCTGTCGAGTCGCTTGCGACTCATAGTGACCCTATGTACAACAGCTCTAAATTCTGCTCCGTCCTGTGCCAATTGCACTGTCTCTGACACACCCATCCCAATTACCCCAGTCACTGAATCAATCCAGCTCATAGAGGGCCTTCCTCTCCTGCACTGTCCCTCCACCTTCCTAAGCATGGTGTCCCTCTCCAAGGACCGGTCCCTCCTTACAACATGTCCAAAGTATGTTAGATGGACCCTCAGAATCCTTGCCTCCAAGGAGCAGCCTGATTTAACCCTCTCCAGGATGAATCTGTTTTTTTCCCTAGCAGTCCATGGTACCCTCAATACTCTTCTCCAGCATCATATCTCAAAGGCATCAATTCTCCTTCTATCCTCCTTAGTCATTGTCCACCTCTCTGATGCATAACAAGTGATTGTGAAGACCATGGCCTGTATCAGACGCACCTTAGTCTCCAGAGAGACGCCATTGCTCTTAAGTACTTTGGAGAGGTCCCTAACAGCAGACTTTCCCATTGCAATACGTCTTTTAATTTCCTGGCTACTGGTGCCAAGAGTGTTAACGGTGGAGCCAAACAAACTAAAGCTGTGAACAATCTCAATCTCTTCACCATCCATCCTGATGCTGCCAATTGGTCCAGTGGTGAGAATCTTTGTCTTCTTGATATTTAGCCTCAATCCATATTGAATTGGAAGGAGTAATCACATCCACTTCCGTAATAGCTTGCCTCCGAAAATCCTATGAACTTGGAGAGAGGATGAAAGACACCAAAGCATTGAGGACTCTCCTTCATAGGTTCGCTATGAGTCACCTGCGACTCTAAGGCACTTAACAACAACAGCAACCACATTGAAGGCTGCAGTCCTTGACCCTCTGCAGCAAGTGCTTCAGGTCCTTCTCAGTTTCAGCAAGTAGAGTTGTGTCATCTGCATAATGCAGATTGTTGATAGATCTTCCACCAATACTGATACCACATTTCTCCTCATAGAGCCCAGCCTCCAGGATCATCTGTTCTGCATATAAGGTGAAAAGGTATGGAGACAGGACACATCCCTGACGTATGCCCTTCACAATTTTGAACAATGCAGTGTTTCCCTGCTCTGTTCTGATGACTGCCTCTTGGTCTAAGTATAGGTTTCACATCAGCATGGATCAAGTGTTCTAGAATTCCCATTCTTCTCAGAGTCAGCCACAGTTTGCTATGGTCCACACAATCAAATGCCTTTGCATAGTCAGTTAAACACAGATATACATTCCTCTGGTATCCCATGCTTTCAGCTAAGATCCATCTAACATTAGCTACAATATCCCTAGTACCACAACCCCTTCTAAACCTAGCTTGGACTTCTGGCAGTTCTCTGCTAATGTGTTGTCCCAGTTGTTTTTGGATAATCTTCAGTAGATTCTTGCTTGCATGTGAAATCAATGATATTGTTCTATAGTTTCCACACTCTGTTGGATCATACTTTGGGATGGGAACAAATATAGATCTCTTCCAGTCAGTTGGCCAAGTGGTGCAAATATAGATAGCTGAACTAAATATTCTGCTTTTTATTCTTAATTTTTAAAATTAGTTCCCTTAGATGATTTATGCTTTTGGAAGATTAAACAATGCAAAGGTGAAGATTACTCTATATAAATCCAGATTCATTACAATTATTATCTCTTTAAATAAATTCTTAGAATTATATATTGTTGTTGTTAGGTGCTGTTGAGTCGTAAACGACTCACAGTGACCCTATGAACAAAAGGCCTGAACATTGTTCATACGTAGAGTTTCTGGAGGCAAGCCATTTCGGAAGTGGATGCTGCTCCTACTTCCAGGCTTGTTTTAGTCAGGAAGCTCCAGCAAACACTGTCCACCATGTGTAACCATTACCACATTTGGCACATCAGTGTTCCAGTGTTCAGCATCACAGCAACCACGAGTTACCTCTGTACAGCAATGCACAGACCACTGCTATACCACCTAGAAGAATGTTTGACAGGAAAACAATTTGAACCCAGCCTGAGGGCCGCAGATTAAAATCACTCACCTTTGGCTTGGTATAATTATATAGTTGAAGGATATGTATGTTTTAAAGACTTTGTTTTTTGGTTTGGGATACTTTTTGACCTGTTCAACTGTGATCAAAAACGGTGATTGCAAATTGATATTACTGGTGCACAGCTATCCCAAAGATGGTGGTTCAAAGTCCCTAGCTGTTCTGCAGGAGAAAGATGAGTAATTTCCTACTGAGTCATTTACAGACTTTGAAATTCTAGTGGAGAGTCAGGTATGAGTCAGTTTCTACTTGGTAGCATGTAACAAACAACAAACTATGTAGGAAAATCTAATTCATAGTTAACCATCTGGTGGGGTTTCCCAGGCTGTAAATTGAATGGAAAGGAATTGTGCATCTTTGAATTGGGTTCTAATTGCCAGAGAAGTACCTTTGGTTTAACAGGGTAATTCCCCATGTACTGCATGAAGTCTATGTGACATTGTCTATTTTTCATACTGTCAGCCAGGTCACAAATTCTGTCTTTCTCTGTAAATACTAGTAGTTTGTTCTCATTATAACTTAACACATGCTTCTATGTATGTATATATGTGAATGGTTGTGCAGATATGTTATATATGTTGTTGCTAGGTGCCAGTCAGCCAGTCACTTTTGATTGTTGTTGTTAAGTGTTGTAGAGTTGTAGATGACCTATAGTGACCCTATGAATGTCTTGAGCACAAAACTTTCATCTTCTCTCCAAGTTCAAAGAGTTTCTGGAAGCAAGGTTTTGTGTTTTTGGTTTTTTGGGTTTTTTTGAAAGTGGATGCCACTCCTGCTTCCAAGTCTGTTGTATTCGGGAGAGTCACAAAAACCAAAAAAAAAATTTGCAGAATCAGCTGTTCCCCTCAGCTTTCCAGCCTGGAAATAGCCCCAGACTGGCAGTCAAAAGCCTTTTTAAATATGAGTCCAAATCCAATCAGTTAACACCCTGTTGTGAGCAAAGCCACACCCTAGTCTCAACTCCAAACCAGAAAACACACCTTTGCAGAATCTGGCTGTTCCCTTCATCTTCCCAGCCTGGAAATAGTGACCCTCATTTGTGCCATCTTCACAATCAGTATGCCCGTTGTTGCAGTTCCTATGTCAATCCATTGTGTTAAAGAGCTCCTTCTGTTTTACTGACCCTCTATTTTCAATATTACTTCAAAAATATATTTTATCCAGTAACATGTATGTTAATCTGTCATATAGTAAGTTAGTTACCTTAAAATTCCAAGGTATCTGCTCCTAAATCTAATTGTCTTGACTTCTCAGGTGCCTGCATGAATATCACCCACAGCCAGTGTCAGATGCTGCCCTACCACACCACGCAAACACCTTTCTTCTCAATTGTCAAAAATATGGAAATGGAGAAGTTCCTCAAGTTCTTCATGTACCTCCATCGCCTCAGTTGCTATCAACATATCATGCTTTTTGGCTGTAGCCTGGCGTTTCCTGAGTGCATCAGTGATGGCGATGACAGGTATTTTGGAACCCAAATCACTTGGTGATAAGAGTGAGATGGAGCAGAAGTGTCTGAGAGGAATAAAATGATCCCCAGCTACCACCTTTCTTTTCTGATGGTATTAAGTGAGAAAAACCACACACATCAGTCAAAGCGTGTGTGATTCTTTTAAATAAAAGATTTTTTTAAAATCCTGAATAGTTTTATTTGTGGGGATAATTTGGTCAGTAAAAATAAATCAATCAGTTGGGATACTCAATAGCTGTTCCAGGAAAGGTATGATAGAAAAAGACCACACACATAATCAAGTGACTGAAAAAGAGTTTCATGAGGAGACTTATGGAGATATGGTCAGAGTTAAAGGACAAATGAGATATACATGAAGGCTCCAGGGAATAGCAGTGGGTGATGCTGTTCTACACCAGGGTTAAGGGGGAAAGGATGCGTGGTTTCTGGAAAGAATTGGAGCTCTGGCATGAGTATCCCCACAGGTACTGTGAGCCTAGGCAAAGGAGCTTAGCCTTTGCAACTCTACAGCCCTGTGTCCTGTGGGGAGACAGAACACCACAAATTCAAATTCACTGTGGTCCACTCAATTTTAATTCATCGTCATCCTATAAGATGGAATTGAATTGCTCCATAAGGTTTTGAAGGCTGTAAATCTTTATGGAGAAGGCAGCCTCATTTTTCTCCTGTAGTATGGTTTATGTGTTCAGATTGCCTACTATGAGGTTAATAGCCAAATATTTTAAGCACTAGATCACCCGGGCTCCCTGGAGGTAGGAGATTTCAAAGCCTGCTACCACTGAGCCATATCCAATGACTCATAGCAATCCTTCATCAGAGAGAGAGGAATAAACACATACTTAGACTTCATACGCTTTCTGCCTGTTTATCTGCTTGGGTGCTCCCTTCAACTCATTTTACCCACAATCAGAGGGCAGGGGACCCCAAATGATATGATCTTCTAGTCAACATTCAGATCCAGCCTAGGGTGAGGGAGATGAAGAACAACTGCAGAGAGACAAACGGACTGTTTCCTGGGAAATATCAAATAAGATTGGAGATCATTATTGTTGTTGTTGTTGTTACGTGCCATCGAGTCGCCTGCGACTCATAGCGACCCTATGTACAACAGCCCTAAACTCCTCTCTGTCCTGTGCCAATCGCACTCTCTCTGACACTCCCATCCCAATTATCCCAGTCACTGAATCAATCCACCTCATAGAGGGCCTTCCTCTCCTGCGCCGTCCCTCCACCCTCCCAAGCATGATGTCCCTCTCCAAGGACCGGTCTCTCCTCACTACATGTCCAAAGTAAGTTAGACGGAGCCTCAGAATCCTTGCCTCCAAGGAGCCACCCGGCTTAACCCTCTCCAGGACAAATCTGTTTGTTTTCCTAGCAGTCCATGGTATTCTCAATACTCTTCTCCAGCACCACAACTCAAAGGCATCAATTCTCCTTCTATCCTCCTTGGTCATTGTCAGTAAGGAAAAGAAAGTATAATGTTGAGATTCTTGTTGTTGTGTATTTTCAAGTTGCAACCAACCATAGCTGACCCTTCAGTGGGTTTTCAGAGGCAGTAAACACATGAGAGTTGATTGGCTGTCTTTCTCCCATGGAACATCTGGTTGATTTGAACCACGTACGTTTGCATTGGCAGTGTTATTTCTAGTGGCAGCACTAAGCCACTAGAGGCCCCAAGGTCTCTTAGTATCTTAAATATTGCTTAAATATCTTAGATATTAGATATCCCCAAGTATCTACATATCTTAGTATCTGAGATACTAAGAATATACATTTCACTTCAAAGCATATGGCATAGTGGTAAGAAACTGCACTGCAATCTTGAAGGCGCATAGTTTGAATCCACCAGCTGCTTTGCAGAAGGATGGGCAGTCTCCTCCTGCATAATTAATAGCTTCTGAAAACCCACTGAAGGATCAACTGTGAGTCAGTTCCAACTTGATGGTACTCAACAACAACAGCAACAGCAACACATATCAGTTCTGGTTTCTTAAAAAGATCATTTGCTGTCAAGTCAATTTTGACCCATGGCAATTTCCTATGTGTCAGAGTAGAACATTGCTCAATAGGATTTTCAGTGACTGATTTTCTGGAAATAGGTCAACAGGCCTTCCTTCTGAGGTGTTTCTGGGTGAACTCCCATGGTCAAACTTGTGGTTAACAATTAAATTCTTAATTGTACCACACAGAGATATGTGTTCAAGTAGTATACGAATTATTTTCTGAAGGGGTATATTAGGAAGCTTTCAGAACAGTTAATAGTTTGAATGAGACACATTTTCAAGTGTAAACAGATTCCATGCTATTTGTACATATTTCATTAGTGTGGAAAATATGCTCTGAACAGAGCAAATACATTTAATTATACTCCCTGGAAGCAGCGCCTTCATTGTCACAACTGCCAGGTCGAATAAAAACAGTGAGATCTAAATTGCAGTGGTAATAAAGAAGTATCTCAACTGACACAGCATTCACTAAAATACTTTGTCAGAAAAAAAATGAATTGCAGCAGATGTTTTCACAGTAATAAGAGACACTGTTAGACTTGCCCCATAAATTAAATTATGAATTGAAATAAATGTGTCCTTTATGTTCCTTGAAGTGCAATAGTATGGTGTGGTGGTTCTGTCAGTTCCTTTCCACTGCAGTAACAAATTGGCACAAATTGGGTGTTTTCAATCAATGGATTTTCCTTTTGTCCTTCAGAGTTCTGGGGTCAGAAGACTCATGCTGGTAGAACTCCTCAGGAACTCTACTGGAAAATGCATTTCCTTCCTCTCCTCACTGATGGTGGCTCCAGACATATCTTGTTGATACATCCTCCTAATAAGATCTGCCTCACTCTCAGATTGTCTTCTCCTCTTCTGACTCTATAAGGATACTTGCCACTGTATTTAGGATCTAGTTGGATAAACTGGGTTGATTTCTTCTCCACAAAATCCTTGTTTTTGTTATGTGCAGAGAAGTCTCTTTTGACTCATATTGATCCTATGTACAACAGCCCTGAACTCTGCTCTATCTTGAGCCGATTTTGTTGTCTCTGACATATACACCCCCATTACTCCAGGGACTGAGTCGATTCATCTCATCCAGGGTCTTTCTTTCTTGTGCTCTCCCTCCACCCTTCCAAGCCTGATGTCCTTCTCCAAGGATTGGTCCTTTCTGGCAACATGCCCAAAATATGTGAAATGGAGATTAAAAATCCTTGCCTCCAAGGAGCATCTTGGTTTCACCCTCTCCAGGGTACTGTAAAGTTGACTAAGAATCACAGTGATCCTATGAATAAAAGATATGAACCTGGTCCTGTCCTGCACGATGCTTATGATCTCTGTCATGCTAAAGCCTGTTGTAATAGTCATATTAGTCCTTCTTGTTGAAGGCCTTCCTCCATTTCCCTGAGCCTCTACTTTTCCCAGTATGATAGTTCTTGCTAAGAAGTAGTTCCTCCTGAAAATATCCCCAAAATAAATGAGATGGAATTTCCCCATCCTTGCCTTTAAGGAGCCTTGTGTTTACCTTCAAGGCAGATATGTTTGTTCTTTCCTATCTATGGGATATTCAGTACTTTGTGTCAACATCACAATTCAAAGGCTTTGATTCTTCTCTGGTCATCCTTATTCATTGTCTAACTTTCATTTTGCATAGGAAGCAATTGGACATTTTGTGGTTTGGATCAGGAGCACTTTAATCTTTAAGCTGATCTTTGGTATTGATTGTGGATTGAAGTAAATGGAAATCTTTGGCAAGTTCCATCTTTTCTCTATCTATAATGATGTCATGTTGTCTCTTGGTCAAGAGGTGATGAGTTTTGCTGTCTTGATGTTGAGAGGTAACCCATGTTGAAGGCTATAGTCTTTGTTCTGGGAGCACTGGTGGCCTAGTGGCAAGAAGCTGCATTGCAATCTCAAAGGCACATGGTTTGAATACAACGGCTGCTCCATGGTAGAAGAATGGGCAGTCTCCTCCTGTGCAATTAACTGCCTCTGAAAACCTGCGGCAGGGTCATATATGTGTTGGTTCTGGCTCTACAGTACACAACAACAGTCTTTGATCTTCTGAAGCAAATGCTTTAATTCTTATTTATTTTCTGCAAACAAGATTGTGTGATCTGAATAACACAAATTGTTGATTAATATTCCTCCATTCCTGATGCCACATTCTTCCTTATATAGTACGGTTTCTCAAATGGTTTGCTCAACATACTGATTGAATAGGCATGGAGAAAGTATACAAGTCTGACACATATTTTTCTTTATTTTAAACCATGCATTGTTCCTTTGCTCTGTTCAGTTAATGGCTGTTTGGTCTATGCATATGTTTTGTATGAGCACAATTAAGTGTTCCGGGATTCCCATTCTTCTCAATGTAAGCCATAATTTGTTATGATCCACACAGCTAAATGCATTTGTATAAACAATAAAAATACAAGCAAATATATATCTAGTATTCTCTGCTATTTGTAAAGGTCCATCTAACTAACATGAATAGCAATATTCCTTGTGTGATGACCTCTTCTGAAACCAGCTTTAAAAAAACCCCTTGGCTGCATCTGAAAAGATATCAATTCCCATCTACGCTCCCTAGTCATGGTCCAGCTCTCTGACACATAGCAAGTGATTGTAAAGACCATGGCCTGTATCAGGGCCAGAGTGACACCATTGCTCCTCAGTACTTTGGAGTGGTCCCTAACAGCAGACTTTCCCATCATCATGTCTATTTTCATTTCCTGGGCTGCTGGTGCCAAGAGTGTTGACTATGGAGCCAAGCAAACTAAAGCTGTTAACAATCAATCTCTTCACCATCCATCCTGATGCTGCTGCCAGTTGGCCAAGTGATGAGAATCTTTGTCTTCTTGATATTGAGCCTCTACATTGAAGGCTGCAGTCCTTGACCTTCTGCAGCAAATGCTTCGGGTCCTCCTCAGTTTCAGCAAGCAGGGTTGTGTCATCTGCATAACACGGTTGTTGATGAATCTTCCTCAAATCCTGATGCCACACTTCTCCTCATACTGCCCAGCCTCCTGGATAATCTGTTCTGCATATAGGTTGAAAGGGTATGGAGATAGGACACATCCCTGGCATACATCCTTCCCTATTTTTAACCATTCAGTGTTTCCTTGCTCTGTTCTGATGACTGCCTCCTGGTCCAAGAATAGGTTTCACATTAGCATGATCAAGTGTTCTGGGATTCCCATTCTTCTCAGAGCCAGCCACAGTTTGTTGTGATCCACACAGTTGTGGTGTTGGAGAAGAATATTGAATATACCATGGACTGCTAAGAAAACTAATAGGTTCACCCTGGAGAGGGTTAAACCGGATTTCTCCTTGGAAGCAAGGATTCTGAGACTTCATCTGACATACTTTGGACATGTTGCGAGAAGGGACCAGTCCTTGGAGAGGGACATCATGCTTGGGAGGGTGGAGGGACAGCGCAGGAGGTGGATTGATTCAGTGACTAGGTTAATTGTGGTAGGTATGTTGGAGACAGTGAGATTGGCACAGGATAGAGCAGGACTTAGGGCTGTTGTCCATAGGGTCACTATGAGTCTCAGGCAACTTGATGGCACAAAACAACAACAACAGCTGAAGAAAGACTTTCCGAACACCCCTAAATAAAATAACGTTCACAGATTCCAGGAATTAGGATATGGACCTACCACTCTGGAGGCCACCATTCAATTCACTGAAGGATCCCTGGTGGTGTAGTAGGTTAAGTGTTGAACTGATAAATGAAAAGTCAGTTGTCTGAACCCACAAGCTGTTCTGTAGGAGACAAATGAGGTTCTCTTCTCCTGCTAAGATTTATAGCCTCGAAAAACCCAATGGACCACTATAGACTCTAAACTATTACATAAGCTATTGCATTCAACCTACTACATTGATTGCAAGAATAATCACATCTCAGTCCATCCCTTCTTTGTGAAATGCATTTATCCTACACAATTTATGTGAAGATTAAATGGCACCAAAGGCATGGTACAGTACCCTTTTTCTTTTTAAATTGTGATGGAGTGATATTTTACAAAACAAATTTGATTTTCAATCAACCATTCATACACATTTTGTTTGTAATGTTAATAATTACAATATCCAAAGGAAGACCCTGGATGACAGGAATTGACTTAGTGAATGTGGCAATGAGGTCAAGCATATCAGAGATGGTGAGGTTGGCTTAGGATAGGACATGGTCCCACTGAAGGTCCTATGAACCATTTGTTATAGAGTTGATATGAGTCATAGTTGACTGGACAGCATATAACAATAACAACAACAATGTAATTATACTTTTCTCACTTTTCCCTGCAATTTTAAATTATATCAATCCTTCAATTTTACCTGTTTCTACTTTCAGGACTTTTGCTTTGGGCAAATACAGGTCTTCCGACCTTATTTAGTTCGCTACACAAGAAGTGACTGTCTGCTTGGTATTTTTGATCTTCTTATGAGTCATTCACTCATTACCCTCTGCTGTTGTTGTTGTGTACCATAGAGCTGACCCTCTGGCGGGTTTTCAAAGACACATGGGAGGAAACTGTTCATGTGGTGGCCTCAAACTGAGTGCGTTCAGGATTGCAGTGTAGCTTCTTGCCACTAGGTATTCAGAGCTCCCTCATTACCCTTTGTTGTTCTTAGGTGCTGTCGAGCCAAATATGACTCAAACCAACCCTTTAAACAGTGGATCTGGACTATGTCCTATCATATGTCATCTTCACACTTTTTGACACAATACAGCCCATTGTGACAGTCACCATGTCACTCCACCTGCTCGAGGGTCTTCCTTTCCTTTGCTGACTCTCTACTATTCCAAGCATTGTGTCCTTCTCCAAGGAAAAGACCCTCCTACCAACATGTCTGAAGTATGTGAGTATGTCATTATCCTGGCCTCCAAAGACCATGACAGCTTTACTCTCTCCAAGACATATTTGGTTCTTTTGGCTGTCCATGGAAGATTTAGTGCTCTTCTCCAACACCACAGCAAATGATAAGAAAAATGATTGCCTGAATCAGATGCACCTTAGTCTTCAAACTGACATCATTACTCCTCAATAAGTGGGAGAGGCCCCTAACTGCAGACTTTCCCAGTGGAACATGTCTTCTGATTTCCTCACTTCTGATACCAAGGGTGTTAATTGTGGATCCTAGGAAGATGAAGTTGTTGATAGTTTCTATCTCTTCTTCACCCACCATTATGTTTCCTATTGGTCCAGTAGTAATAATCTTTTCTTTTCTTGATATTGAGATGCAGTCCATATTGAAGGCTGAATTCCTTGATCTTCTGCAACAAGTGTTTCATATCCTCCTTACTTTCAGCAAGGAAGGTTGTGCCATCTGCATAATGCATGTCATTACCCTTTAGTTGTAACCAAAGCATAGTTGACCCTCCAGCAGATTTTCAGTGGCAACAAAATTTCAAAGAAGGATATTTCACATCTTTCTCCTGTAGAGCAGCTGGTGGATCTGAACTACCTGCCTTTGAGTTGGCAGCACAACTCCTTACCCACTAGGCCACCACAGCTCCCTGATCACCTTACGGTGTTGTTATTAGGTGCTACCAAGTCATGTCTCATAGAAACTTGACTCACCAATACCTTATGAACAACAGATCTGAACTCTGTCCTAAATTGTGCCATTCTCATTATCTCTGACATACTTAAGCCCACTATTTTAGTCACTGTGTCAGTATATCTCATTGAGAATCTTTCTCTCCTTCACTTACCCTCTATCTTTATAAACATAATATTCATTTCAAAGGAATAGCCTTTCCTAGCAACATGTCCAAAATATGTGAGATGGTGTTTTGCTATCCTTGCCTCCAAGCGGGACTCTGGCTCCACTTTTCTCAAGACTAGTCCATGATGGATATTTAGTGCTCTTCTCCAACACCACAACTCAAATGCATCAATTCTCCTGTCATATTTCTTCATTGTGACCATTTGGTGTTGTTAGGTTCTACTGAGTTGAGTATGAGTCATAATGAACCTATAAACAGCAGATCTGAACAATGTCTTATCCTGTGCCATCCTTACCATCTCTGACACACTTGAGCCCCTTGTTGCAGTTACTGTATCAATGATTCTGGTTGAGGGTCTTTTTCTCTTTTGCCGACCCTCCACCTTTCCAATAATAATGTCCTTATGCGAGGAGTAGTCTCTCCTAGAAACACGCCCAAACTATGTGAGACAAAGCTTTGCTGTTTTGGCTCCAAGGAGCACTCTGGCAGCACCCTCTCCAAGACATCAGAGCTCAAAGGCATTAATTCTGCTTCTGTGATCCTTATTCATTGTCCAGCTCTCAGATGCATAGCAAGTAATTGAAAAGACCATAGTCTGAATCAGGTGCACCCTGATCCTCAAACTGTTGTTTAATTGAATATTGAATTACTGAGTTTTGCTTGGAACAGTACCTTATTCTTAAGAAAAACTCAGTAAGTTTTTAGGAAAAGTTATAAAACAGTTAACTAAAAAGGAAAGGCTCCTTACCTCCCTCCTTCCATCACCAAACTCCTCACTCCTCTGCTCCCACTCCTTTCCCCCTTGGGTTCCTATACATTTTTTTTTACTACTTATCCTTCTATTTTTACATAATGGTCTTATGTGTGATTTGTCCTTATGAGACTGAGTTATTTCAGTCAGCATGGTGTGGAAAAAGACAGGATAATAACGGGCAAATCAATATAAAATTAAAAAAAGAGAAGGCTCTGATGGCTTAGGAGTTAGACTGCCATCACAATGGTATGCAGTTCAAATATACCAGCTGCTCTGTGGGAGAAAGATGGACAATCTCCTTCCATGTGATTTATTGCCTATGAAAACCTGCTGAAGCATCAGTTATGAGTCTGTTTTGACTCAACAGTACACAACAACAACTTTTAACTTGTTAGTTAAATTTGTATCTTCTAGGCTGCAACACTTCCATGATACATCTTCAAGGATATGAACATGTACG
>NW_006399887.1:4173921-4179300 GCF_000299155.1 Elephantulus edwardii
CCTATATGTACACATAAATAAGACAATAAAAGGGAGTACATTACACTGCCAGAGACTCTAAATTCATTTTGCTCATCTTCCTTCTTATAATTCAACTTTTACTCTCCATTAAATCAGCCATGAAATTCTACTTAATGTGCCTATAGTCTTCA
Organism: Elephantulus edwardii; assembly: GCF_000299155.1. NCBI lineage: Eukaryota > Metazoa > Chordata > Mammalia > Macroscelidea > Macroscelididae > Elephantulus > Elephantulus edwardii. The sequence goes on from NW_006399887.1 coordinate 4,174,074, forward strand.
GGGCATTTTTAAGCTAAAATTTGTTTATCTCTTGACCTGGTTCATTCTGAGAAGTGTTCTAATAGGAGAGATTTTCATTTTCCCTTATCATAGATAATAATTTATCATCAGTTTGCAAATATCCTTTAGAGATTTAACCTATTATTATTATTATATTTATCTTTCCACTTAATTTTTTATTACACCTTCAGATCAGTGCTTTCTGACATTCTTAAGCATGTACATAAGACCTGAAAACGATATAATTATATTTGCTAAAGCAAAATAAATTCAGGAAGGTAAAATGTGCTGTAGAAAACAATTGTAAAGTTAAATACAATATCCTTACCTTTTATTGTTCTGTATCTTCCACAAACTAATTTTCTCAGTTTCTCAAATAATGATCAATTGCTTGTATTTCATTACAGCATATAATAACTATTTAACAACATTCAAAATAAAATATTAAAAAATTATGGTGAGACGTGAAAATGGCATAGTTTTTTGAATCTATTTCCTTACAAAGCTTGTATACACTGTGTTTCATATTATTCTTCATTCACATTGTACGTCATACGATAAATTTTATGCCCCATTGTTGTTGTTGTGATGTGCCATCAAGTTGTTTACAACCATAGTGACCCTAAGTCAATCTATCTCATTGAGGGTCTTCCTCTCTTGTGATGTCCCTCCCAAGCATGATGTCCCTCTCCAAGGACTGTTTCCTCCTTGCAACATGCCCAAAGTATGTCAGACAAAACTTCAGAATTCTTGCCTCCAAGGAGCAGCCTGGTTTAACTCTCCTTAGGACAAATCCATTTGTTCTCTTAGCAGTCCATAGTGTATTCAGTACTCTTCTCCAGCACCACAGCTCAAAGGCATCAATTCTCCTCTATCATACCTAGTCACTGTCCAGCTTTTTGATACATAGCAAGCAATTGTGAAGACCACGGCCTGGATCAGACACACCTTAGTCTCTAGACTGACATCATTGCTCTTCAATACTTTGGAGCAGTCTCTTACAGCAGACTTTCTCAGTGCAATTCATCTTTTGATTTTCTGACCGCTGTTACCAAGAGTACTGATGGTGTAACCAAGCAAATTGAAGCTGTTAACAATCTCAGTCTCTTCACTGTCTGTCATGATGCTGCCAATCAGCCCAGTGATGAAAATCTTTGTTTTCTTGATGTTGAGCTTCAATCTGTATTGAAGGTTGCAGTCCTTGACCTTCTGCAGCAAATACCTCAGGCCATCCTCAGTTTTGACAAGCCAGGTTGTGTCTTCTACATAACTTAGGTTGTTGAAGAGTCTTTCTCCAATTCTGATGCCAGATTTCTCCTCAGAGTTCAGCCTATTCCATGTATAGATTGAAAAGATATAAAGATAAGTAAGACACATCCCTGACATCCCTTTTTTATTTTTTAACCATCTCATCCATTATGTTTTGTAAAGTTAATCACCATTGGACCTTGCCCATCATTACCCTGTCTTTTAGCCTGGATTCTTCCCACTAATTTTCCACCCTGTAGTTTAACTCCTACCAACTTCATCCCTCTGCTTCCACCACTTCCCCTCTTGGGATATTATACGTGTTTTATCAGTTATCCTTCTATTTTCACAATAATTGTCTTATGCAGTATTTGTTTTAGTTCACTCAGCATAATGTTCTCCATCCTCTCTCAAGTTATGTAGTATTTTTTAAAATCGTTGTTCCTGAGTGTTGCATAGTATTCCATTATGTAAATGTGCCACAATTTCTCAATCCATTCAGTTGTGATTGGTTATTTGGGCTATTTCCATGTTGTTGTGATGGTAAATAACACAACTATGAACATTGGTGTACAAATCTTCATTTGTTTCTCATTTCTAATTTCTTTGGGGTATGTTCCTAGTAGTGTAAACTGTGCCTTTTGGAGTTCCTATATTCAACTTTTTTGGGAAGCACCAAACTGCCTTTCAGAGTGTTTGTACCATTTTACAACCCCACCAACAGTATGAGAGTTCCCACCTGTCCACATCCTTGCCAACATTTATTACTTGTTGCCCTACTAAACTTTGCCATTGTTACTGGGGTGAGATGATAACTTGTTGTGGTTTTGATTTGCATCTCTCTTACTGACAGTGATTTTGAGAATTTCTTCACATGTCTGTTGGCCATCTGAATAGCTTCCTCTATGAGAAGTCTTTCCATATCTTTTGCCCATTTTGTAATTATCAGTCATTTTCTTCTGGAAGTTCAGGAGTATTCTGTAAACATTTGTTAGGAGACCTTTGTCTAAGATTCTATTGCCAAATGTTTGTTCCCAGTCAGTAGGCTTTATTTTTACCCTGTTGGAAAATGTTTTTGAGGAGCACAAATATTGAATCTTTAGAAAGATCCATTAATCAATTTTATCTTCTCCAGATTGTGCATTTCTGGCTGTATTTGCCAGTCTCTTCATACCATAGGCTAGGCCTTCAAAACTTGGTCCCAGTTTGTCTCTTATGAATTTTTTGGCTTTGGGCTTTACTCCCAGGTCTTTGATGCACCTTAAGTTCATTTTTTGTGTGTGCTGTGGGATGTGAATCCTGTTTCAGCGTTCTAAAGGTAGCAGTCCAGTTTTGCCAACATTTGTTAAAAAGGTCATCATTTCCTCATTTGATAGGTTTTATTTCCTTGTTGAGTATCAGTTGACCGTAGTTAGATGCATTAATTTCTGGGTTTTTTATTCTGTTCCATTGTTCTATGTGCGTCATTGTACCAGTACCATGCTGTTTTGGTTACTAACACAGTGTAAAAGGAGGTGGGTAAGTGCTATGCCTCCTGCTTCATTTTTGTTTCTCAGAAGTGCTTTGCCTACTTGGGCTATCTTTCCTCTCCAAATAAATTGGCAATTTCCCTTTCAATCTCCTTGAAAAGTGAATATGGTATCTGTATTGGGATTGTGTTAAACATGTAGATTGCTTTTGGTAAGATTGTCATTTTCACAATATTGAATCTTCCTATCCATTAACAAAGCACATTTTTCTATATCTTTAGGTCTTTTATTGTGTCTTGCAGAAATATTCTGTGGTTTTCTTTGTATAGGTCTCTTGTGTCTCTAGCTAGGTTCACTCCCAAGTATCTCAATTTGTTGTTTCCTATTGTAAATGGTACTGCTTTCTTAGGTTTCTTCTCTGTGTTTTCTTTGTTACTATAGGGAAATCCCACTGATTTTTGAATCTTGATCTTTTATCTTGAAACCTCACTAATCTGCTAGCTCTAATAGTTTTGGGGGTTTTATTGTTGATGTTGATTTTTATTTTGTTGTTGTTGTTGAGTCCTCGCATTTTCTGTGTACTCTATCATGTTGTTGTTGTTGTTATGTGCCATTGAGTCACCTGAGACCCATAGAAACACTATGTACAACAGCCCTAAACCCTGCTCTATCCTATGCTAATCTTATTGTCTCTGTCACACCTACCACCATTACCCCAGTTACTGAACCAATTCATCTCATCGAGGGTTTTCCTCTCTTGTGCTGTCCCTCCACTCTTCCAAGCATGACGTTCCTCTCCAAGGACTGGTCCCTCCTTGCAATATGTCCAAAGTATGTCAGATGAAGCTTCAGAATCCTTGCCTCCAAGGAGCAGTTGGGTCCCACCCTCTCTAAGATGAACTTATTTTTTTCTCCTAGCAGTCCATGGTATATTTAACTCTCTTCTCCAGTACCACAACTCAATTCTCCTTCTATCATCCGTAATCATTGTCCACCTTTCTGATGCGTAGTGAGTAATTGCAAAGATCAGGGGAACCTTAGTCTCCAGGCTGACATTATCGCTCTTCAGTTGTTTGAAGACGTCTCTCTGACAGCAGACTTTGCCAATTCAATTAATCTTTTAATTTTCTTGATGTTGGTACCAAGAGTGCTGATTGTGGAGCCAAGCAAACTAAAGCTGTTAACAATTTCAATCTCTTCACCATCTATCAAGGGAGCTTGGGTGGCCTAGTGGCAAGAAGCTGCCTTGCAACCTAGAGGATTGAAGTTCAAGGCCACCAGCTGCTCCATAGGAGAAGTAAGGCCCCTCTTTCTCTTCCCATGCATTTAGCTTCCTCTGAAAACCCGCCAGAGGGTCAGCTATGTGTCGGTTCCAACTTTTTGTACACTATCATATCATGTGCATACACAGTGACAGTTTAACCATCTCTTTGCCAATCTGGATGCCTTTATTTCTTTCTCTTGTCATACAACCCTCACAAGTACTTCCAATACAATATTGAATAGAAGTGGTGACAGTGAGCATCCTTGTCTAGTCCTGTTTGCAAATAAAATGCTTTTAGTCTTTCTCCATTGAGAATGATATTGGGTTTTGGTTTTGTATATATTTACTATGTTGTGGAAATTCCCTTCTATTCCAATTTTTCCAAGTGTCTTAATCAGGAAAGGGTATTGGATTTTATCAAATGCATTTCTGCATCAATTGCTAAGATCATATGGTTTTTGCTATTTACTTTGTTAATATGGTAAATTACATTGTTTCTCTTATATCGAACCTTCCTTGCATACCTGTTATGAATCCCACTTGGTTGTCATGATTTTTTTTATGTGCTTTTGATTTCTATTGGCTAGGATTTTGGTAAGGATTTTTGTGCCTATGGTTTTAGGAAATATTGGTCTATACTTTTCTTTTTTGTAATATTTATGCCTGGTTTCTGTATTAGGGCTATGCTGCTTCATTGAATGTCTCTTGGAGTGTTCCTTCTTTTTCTATTTTTTGAAATAATTTAAGTAGATTTAAGTAGAATTGGTGTTAAATTTTCTCTGAATTTTTGGTAGAATTCATGCAGGAATCCATCTGTTCCAGGACTTTTTTATGGGAAAGTCTTTTTATGACCTCAGTTTCTTCATTTGTGATGGGTCTGTTTGAGTGTTCTACTTCAGATGATGACAATCTAGGTAGGGCATTATTTTAAAGGAATTTGTCCATTTCCTCTAGGTTTTCAAATTTATCAGAGTATACCTTTTAATGATATCCTAATATTATAGATATAATGTCATTAGGTTCTGTTGTAATGTCACCTCTATCATTAGTTAATCTATTGTATTAGTTTCTTCTCCTTTTCTCCCCCTTTTCTTATGTTTGCCAGTGGTTTGTTAATTTTATTGTCCCTTTCTAAGATCAGTGCCTGGTTTTATTGACAGTTTTAATTGTTTTTGTTTTCTATCTCATTGATTTCAGCTCTTGTTCTTATAATTTCCTTTTCTAGAAGCTATGGTGTTATATTATT
>NW_006399887.1:4181435-4182154 GCF_000299155.1 Elephantulus edwardii
CACCATTGCTCCTGTGTGCTGTGTAGTATTCCATTGTGTGAATGCACCACAATGTCTCAATCCATTTGTTTGTAGTTGGACATCTGGGCTTGTTTCCATGTTCTTGTGATGGTGAATAATGCTGCTTTGAGCATTGGGGCATAAAATCCTGCTTTTTTTGTGGATGCCATTTCCTTGATATATTTCTTTCCAGTCTATAAGTCTGTCTCTTAATTTCTTAGGTGTGTCTCTTGTAGAAAACATATTGATGGATTTTTAAAAAATCCATTTTGCTGCTCTTTTTCTCTTAATTGGTGCCTTTAGCTCATTCATATTGTGATTATTGATAGACCAGGTTTTATTGTTGCCATTTTGCTATGTTTCTTCTTTTGTTGTTTCTTGTTACTATGGTCCATCCACTTACCTTTGGTATCTCTGTGGAAAGGTCTTCCCTTAAAAGTTCCTGTAGATTTGGTCTTGTTTCCATAAATTCCTTAAGTTCCTTCTTTTCTGCAAAGGATGTGATTTCTCCTTTATATTTGATGGAGAGCTTTCCTGGGTATAGGATCATCAGTGAGCAATTGTTTTCTTTCAACTTTCTATATATGCCATCCCATTGTCTTCTTGCTCACATGGTCTTTGCTGAAAAATGTATTGCGATGGGAAAGTCTGCGGTTAGGGACCTCTCTAAAGTACTCAAGAGCAACAGTGTCTCTCTGGAGACTAAGGTGCACCTGATA
>NW_006399887.1:4183694-4185604 GCF_000299155.1 Elephantulus edwardii
TGATTAGTTGCCAAATTAAAATGTTCAATCTGTAGGGTGAGCCATTCACTCTACTGTAAGTCCTTTCAGGGAAAATGTGCCTTTCCTAGAGTCCTTGAGAGCCTCTTTGTTCTGCACTTGAGCCCTGCAGGAATCACCCTGATGTAGTCCTCTGTCACCAACTCTATTGTCCTTCTTTGTGTATGAAGTGGCTGAGTGGTGTGAGACCAGTGTTCTCCTGAAACTTACTGTCTTCCCTTGTCTATGGAGTGGCAGAAGATCAGAAATCAGGGAAGCTAGTTCAAGCAGCTTTTGTGCAGGGGGGACTCAAGTTAGTCCTCCTTCTTGCAAAGAGCTGAGAAAATCTTTCCCCTGCTTGTAGCTCTGTGTCCTAAAGTATCTTGTCCTGTTAGCCCTTGGGATGGCCGTACAGTGGGAGAGGTGAAAATCCCCAGATGGATGGGCCTATATCTCCACGAAAGTCCGCTCTCCCCACAAGAGGTGGAGATTGATCACTCTTCACACAGAGCCTCAACTCTCTCACCTTTTCTCCTGCAGCTTAACATTCCTTTGTCTCTAGTGTGGTGGGAGATCAGGGCCACCAGCTCAAGCAGCTTGTGTGCAGGGGATGGGAGTCTCAAGTCAGCCCTCCATTTTGCAGAAAACTGACAAAAGACTTTCCTTTGCTTGTAGCTCTGTGTCTCAATGTCTCTTGTCTTTTTTGGCCCCTGCAATGGCCCCACAGCCAGGGAGGCAAAGATTACCAAATGGAGGGACCTATATCCCCAGGGAAGCCTTGGTCCTGTCTCTTAAAAAGTAATCAGTGTCATAGTTTTGAACATGATTTCTTCAAGATCTCAAATACTCATGAATTCGTTTACATATTTTAAGAAATAAGTTTTACAATTTCTTGGATTGTGATTGCTTTTACTAAGTATATATATATATATATGATGTTTATAGGCTAATTCAGGAAGAGTGTAATTTATATGGGTGTATCTTTGCTGTATCTTTGCTTCCAAGGAGTAATGTGCTGCATCATCTTCAAGACATATCTGTTTGTTCTTTTGGCAGTCCATGGGATAACATATCAATCCTCAGAGGCAAAAATAACAGATTTCATCTCATATACTTTGGTTATGTTGCTAGAAGAAGCTGTTCTTTGGAGAGGACACTATGTTTGGAAAATCAGAGGGTCAGCAAAAGGGAGAAAGACTCTCAACCAGATGGATTGACACAGTGACTTCAGCAGCAGGCTCAAGTGTGTCAGAGATGTTGAGAACAACACAGGATAGGCCAGGCTTCACATTAATTGTTCATAGGGTTGCTCTAAGTCATACTTGACTCAATGGCACCCTACAACAACATGCAATTCTTCCTCATAATACATAAATTTAATGGATAACCCCTTTTAACAGCCCTAAAAATATGTGGGTTAGAAGGGATTGTGTATTAACGTCCTACAGATGCCATCACTATCACGGATTGGATGGTTTTTAAGAACATTAACTTATTACTCCACAGTCCCAGAGAGTAGGAGTTGTAAATAAGGAAATTGGCCCTGTTGATCTCTTCTGATGGCTCTGAGAGAGTCCCATGCCTCTCTCTTCTCTTCTGGTAATAACCAGTGCTTCTTATCTTTCCTGATCTTGCTGAAGACTGATATCTGCCTCAGTCTTCACACAGTCATGTTTCCTCTGAATTTCTTTCAGTGACTTTTCTTCATTGTTATAAAGATATCACTCATATTGGATTAGGACCCCATTAATCTGGTATGATATCATATTAGCTGATGACATCTGTAAAGACCCTATTTTTACAAAGGTCCCATTCACAAACACTGGGATTAGGACTTCAGCATATTTTTTGTAGGGCACAATTTAATAGCTAGCTTAAAAAAATCTTTTAAATAAGAAATCTTAACTGCTTTA
>NW_006399887.1:4185704-4222090 GCF_000299155.1 Elephantulus edwardii
AATTTAATTTAATATTAAAAATACTTTTTTATTTAAAAAAGTAGAACCAGGTACTGTCATCATGTAATTTTGATGAGTAGCTCTCATTCTTCCCTACTTTGTTTAAACTTGTAATTTAAATTACTTGACAATAATCTAGGAAGTTTTAACTTCCGTTTTGCTTATTGAAAGCAGTAAGATTAAACCATGGTCTTCTCATTCCACTCTTTTAAGATGCTCTACTACATAGATCAAGAAGCAACCATTCAAACAGAACAAGAAAATACTGTATGGCTTGGAGTTATATCCTGTCAGTATATCTCTTCATTCTGTAGGCAGAGCAAATTTTCTGCAGAAGCTCAAAAGAATTGAAAGGAATGATCAAGACTGAAAGAAGACTCACCAACAACTTGTGATAGGTTGATGACACAACCTTTCTTGCAGAAAACAAAGAAGATTTGGAGCACTTATCTATGAGGCTTGAAGATGATGGCCCTCACTATAAGGTTACAAAGCAACAGAAATAAAACAAAAATTCTCACTAGTGAACCAATAAGTAAGATCATGATCAATAAAGAAAAGATGAAGGTTTTCAAGGATTTCATTTTACCTGGAGCCATTTAGCTTCCAAAGCAGTGTTTTTAAAAAAACAGTTCAATTGTGGCATTCCCATGCTGTTACTCTTTTAAGGGCTCTACACTGGTTTTCTGTTGAAAAGTCCACTCTTTCCCTTGCTTTCAAAGCCGCCTTTGGTTCTTTAACATTTTCTCTGCTGCTACCAGTGCAACCAGGGTGCTCTATACAGGCGAGAGGAGTGAAACTCCATCTCACATACTTTGGGCATGTTTCACAAGCTCAGTCCTTGCAAAAGGACATCATGTTGGTTGAGGGTCAGATAAAGAGAAGAAAATCTCCCAACAAGTTAGATTAACACAGTGACTGTAACAATGAGCTTAAGAATGTCAGAGAGGTGGGGATGGCACAAGAGAGGACGAGGTTCAGATCTGTTGTTCATAGAGATGCTATGAATTGTAGTCAACTCAGTGGCACCCAACAACAACAACAGCAGCACTGTCTCCCCCATTTAAAAAAAAAGTTTAACTCTTTTTAGTGTCCTTTGTATATATTCTTTCTGTTTTCAAGAAGAGCCTATTCCCATCATTCAATATACATTGGAATCGACTTAGCAGACATAGGATTATGCATTTCTTTTTCTTACTTGTATGTTCCACCTGGGCTGGGAATTTGTTAAATTTGTACACTATGGCACACTTTTCATCCAAAACACTGCCTGCCACATAGTATAGGTGTTCAACAATTATTTATTAGAACAAATGAATAAGTAAATGAACATCCATTATAGAGCCCTCCTAAGTGTGTAGGTAAAGAAAAGCTCAAAATACGTTTACTGTATTGTATAAAGGAGCTTTGGTTTTACTGAGGAGGAACTTAAAAGTGACAGTTTGAACTGACCAATGGGAAAAAGAGGCAAAGATTACAACCTCAGGAATCCTAACGGGCAATTTTTTTTAATGTCCCCAAAGATTGAATATACTATATATTGAACTGAATATACTATAAACTTGAGAGCAAAAAGTTTTTATAGTTGTATTTTGCTTAGTGTATGAGCATGTCCCTGAAAATTCATGCATAAATAAAAGTTTGAATGTAGTTGATGAATTATAATCTTATAGTAACTTGAAATATCTTTCAAGAGATTATTTCAATTTCTTCTGAATATGTTCAGCTGGCACAACTACCAGCTAAGGTATATTAACTTGCTTTTCTGTGACACAATGAAAATATTTAATCTTGAACTTAATGGAAGAAGAAGCACTGGATACTACCAAGAATTGGCTAAATGACTGTGTTCTTTTTCTTACTTAAATTGCAATATTTGAGGGAGCTCTGGTGGAGTCTATAGAGAGCTGTCCTGCTAACTTAAAGATAGCATCTCTCTCACAGTTCAAGTGGCAGGAGAAAATGGCCAATCTCCTCCTGTGTAATCTTTTAGGCCCCAAACACCCACTGAGGGTCAGCTGTGAGTCAGTTTCCATTCTGTGCCAATGACTTGAGTTTTGTTGAACTGGCTAATGTTCTCAGTTAAAAGACTTCAGCTGAAAATCTAAAACATAAGACTCATATAAAGAACAAAAGGGAGCTCTGGTGGCCTAGTGGTAGGCTGCTGCTCTACAATCCCACAGGCAGGTGGTTTGAATCCACTAGCTGCTCCACAGGAGAAAGGGGAGCAGTCTCCTCCCAAGTGACTAACTGCCCCTGGAAATCCACTGGAGGGGCACCTCTTGGTTGGTTCTGACTGTACAGTACACAACAACAACAACGAAGAACAAAAACAGAACTGGAAAAAAAATTGTTTCAAAATCTGATCATGTAGAAAAAAGTTGAACTAGGGGTATGACAGTCTGAGGGAAAATCATGGTCACCTTCAAATATTTCAGAACCCTGATGTGGAATAATGATCTTGATTTTCTGTTCATTTCTACAGGTAAAAGATAGAGCCAGTGCTTGACAGTCAGAGAGAAGGGACATTCCAACTCACTAATATTATGTGCCATTGAATTAGAACTGATTCATAACTGACCCTCCACTGGGTCATTAAAGGCTGTAAACTGCACAGGGAAAGGTTGTCCCATAGAGCAGCTGGTGGATTTGAACCACGTGCCTTTGAGTTGGTAGCACAACTTCTTACTCAGTAGACTACCAGAGTTCCCTAAGCAAAACTCAGTAACATGAAGAAATTTTACATAGTCAAGTTACATAAAAGAAATGATGAGTTCTCTATCAATGAAATTACAGATAAAAGCTTGCTAGAGACCCTTGGGCAAGAAATCTGGAACTTCTTGGTAAATTAGCTTCCCAGGGATTTTAGGGGCAGGTTAAGTTCACAGTGGTTCATGGCACTAATGAATAGGAAATTCTAAAAACTCATGAAACAAGATGAAGGAAATTAAATTTACCAGAATTTCTTTTAAGTTCCATTTTATGTGTGTTTGGAGAGGAATAATTAGAGAGACACTTGGGAATTTTGTGGAGGTCATTCTCACACTTATGGTGCATACAGAGCAACAGCAACTGGTGCCTTAACCGTCCATGGAAACATAATTGAATGAACTTCAGAGCTCTGTTCTGCTAAGTGGTTTTTATAACACCCCAAACCCTCTTGCTCTTCTCTGTAACTCTCTGATTATCACCTAAATAAATGTTGAACAAATATTTAAAAGAATGTCATTTGGGGAGCTGCTAAGTTATCTGCTTGGAAGACTTCCTTTTTTTTTTTAAATTGTGATTGAATGAAAGCTCACAAAGCAAATTTACTTTTCCTTTTGTCCATTCACATTTTGTTATGTAGCATTAATTACTATACCCACAATGTAACAATATTCTTCCCATTGTTTTTGTTGTTATGTGCTGTCAAGTCTTCTGCAACTTATAGCAACCCTAAGTACAACAAACCTAAACCCTGCTCTATCTCTTGCCAATTTTATTGTCTCCTACACACCAATGCCCATTACCCCAGTCACTGAATCAATCCATCTCATCGAGGGTCTTCCTCTCCTGCACTGTCCCTCCACCCTCCCAAGAATGATGTCCCTCTCCAAGGACTTATCCCTACTTGCCACATGTCCAAAGTATGTCAGACGAAGCTTCAGAATCCTTGCCTCCAAGAAGCAGCCCACCTCCACCCTCTCCAGGACGAACTTTTTTGTTCTCCTAGCAGTCCATTCAACACTCTTCTCCAGCACCACAGCTCAAAGGCATCAACTCTCCTTCCATCATCCCTAGTCCTTGTCCAGCTTTCTGATTCATAGCAAGTAATTGCAAAGACCATAGCGTGTATCAGGCGCACCTTAGTCTCCAGACTGACATCATTGCTGTAATTATAATTTCTCTTAATCCTTCTACCCTACGTCTTCATATCTTCTGGGCATCACCCTTGGACAGATGCTGTCCTCTTGACAATATGGTTGATTCTTTTAGAGAATGAGTCCTGCTCTAGAGCTACTGGTCATCGCATGGACTTGCCTGTTGTCTGGTTGAAAATAGAACCATGGGAGGGGTTGGCGGGGGACGCAGGTGTTTTATTCAAAGTGTGACCAAAGGCTATAGTCCTGGGGATTTCACCAGTTTCTATCAAGACAGTAAACTTGAACATTTATATATTTTTTTGATTGCTTCCGACACTGTCTAGGTCTTTCTACAGTGGTCACTTTCTGAGTAGTTAGTTGAGTTAGCCAAGCACCATGTATTGTTGTTGTGGGGGTGTACCATTGAGTCAGAACCGTTCTATACCTGACCCTCTAGTGGATTTTCAGAGGCAGTTTAATCACACTGGAGGAGATTGACCATCCTTTGCCAGCAGATCAGTTGGTAGATTCGAACTGTGTGCCTTTGGGATTGCAGTGCAGCTTTTTGCCACTAGGCCACCAGAGCTCTCTCTAGCACCATCTAATTCTGATCTCAGGGTCTGGATGTTGAAGTTCATGTGGTTCATTAGACTTATTATTTTTGAGGGTTTTTAAAAAAATTATTCTGATTTATTTACAAAGTTTGAATACATTGTTTTTCACAAAAGATCCTTCCCATTTCCTTCACCCCACCCACCCATTGAATTGTGCAACCTATGATTAACTCTCTATCCCCTCATCCTCACCCCTTTCTATTTCCACCCTCCCTCCAACTTGAATCCTCATTGAACTCATTCTCCAATAATGGTAGATTCATACAATGGAATACTATGCAGCATGCAGGAGCAATGATTTTTTAAATTACTACCTAACTTGGAAGGGACTGGAGAGCATTATGCTGAGTGAACTAACTCAGTCCCACAAGGACAAATACTGTATAAGACTAATTGTTTTAACATATCTTAGCCTTTCTTCTCCCTTCTTTGTTCTGGACAGGGAGAGACCAATAGTCCTTGCAACACTGGTGTGTGCTGGTGGGTTTGGATCTTCTTCAGAACTATACAATCAGCGATAGAAAATAGAACATATAATTCTATATGTAAAAGTGTACCCTTGGATCACCCTGTTTCTTACACTTAATTATGTGAATTTTGTTTCTAAAATGTTTATGATAGTTCAAGCTTGGAATTATGCTCATTATTTTCCATTAGTTTCTTGCAGTTTTGACGCTTTTGCTTTTCCTAAAATTTTACCAGATAAAGAAAAGGTCTAATCTACTAGAAAAGGTCTAATATTTTGTTTCAGCCTCTAGTATGGTGTGAATGTATGGGAACCTCTTAAGACATTAAAATAATTTTTTCATAAATATTTTTAATAAATAAAATTTATCTCTAAAAAGGCAATTTGTTCAGGAAAAATGTTCTTGACTTCCCTATAAAAGCTTCTGAGTTCCCTCATTTAAGAAAAAGCAAAACAAAACAAAACACTGAATCTACCCAATTTCCTGGTACTTACAGTTACAGTATGAGTTCCCTGCCATTTCAAATGCACTGATAAGATACACATTGTTTTGACTCCATACAGCAATAAGTATTTGCTAACCTCAAGAGTTCTGGTAGTTTAGTGGATGAAGAATTGTGCTGCCAATCTAGAGGCACATGGCTCAAATCCACCAGCTGCTCCTCAGGAGAAAGACGGGTATCTCCTCCTGTGAGGTTTACACATTCTAAGAAAACCCACTGGTAGGTCAGTTATGAGTTGGTTCTGACATGACAGCACATAAACAAGCAACAATAAAATTTGCAACTAAAGAAATCTGAGCTGGCTTCTAGATGAAAGGTCAAGATAAATAAAAAAAAATTGTATATATATATTTTCCCACACAACTAAATTCAATGCAGCATTAAAGAACAATGAAGAATTAATAAAATACTAAGAATTTGCTATCAGGCTTGGAGGAAGACTCATAAACAACCTGTGTTATTCAGAGGGCACAACCTTGCCTGCCAAAACTGAAAAGTACTTGAAACATATATTGCAGAAGGTAAAGAACTACAACCTTCAGTATGGATTGTATCTCAACATCAAGCAAAGATCCTTATCATCGGGCCAATAGGCAACATCATGACAGATGGAGAAAAGATTGAGGTTGTTAATAATTTCATCTTGCTAAGATCAGCACATTGCTAGGCAGTGCTATTCCTTGGAGATGGACGTGATGCTGAAAAGGGTGAAGGGTCAATGAAAGAGAGAAAGACCCTCAACCAGGTCCGTTGATAGGGAGACGGCTGCAATGGGCTCTGTGTGTCAGAAAGTTTGAGGATGATGCAGGATAGAACACAGTTCTTATCTTTTGTTCATAGTCACTATGAGTTGCACTTGACTAGACAGCACACCTAACAATGACAAAATCAACAATCAACATCCTTGGCACCAGCAGCGAGGAAATCAACAAACAAGTTGCATTGGGAAAAATATACTGTCAGGGAGCTCTTCAAAGTGAAAAAGAGCAGTAATGAGAGTCTAGAAACTAAGGTGCATCTGATCTAAGCTGCATTTGGGATCTGGATAGTGACTACAGATGACATAAGAAATGATGCTTTTGACTTATGGTACTGTAGAAGAGTATATATCATCGATTGCCAAGAGAATAAACTGATCTATCCAGGCCAGGGTTAAACCAAGTTACTCCTTGGATGTCAAGCTTGTGAAACTCTATATCACATACTTTGGGCATGTGGCCAGGAGGGACCACTCCTTGGATAAGTACATCATGCTTAGAAAGGTAGAGGATCAGGGAAGGAGAGGAAGACCCTGGGTTAGGTGAATTGACACAGTGACTGTGTCAATGGGGCCAGGTGTGTGACACAGTGACTGTGTCAATGGGACCAGGTGTGTGACAGATTGTGATATTGGCTTAGAATAGATCAGAATCATTGTACATAGGGACACTATGAGCTGTAGTCAACTCAATGGTACATAATAAGAACAATAAAACATTGACGAGTGTAGAGAACATTATACTGAGTGAAAGAAATCAGTCACAAAAGGGGAGAATACTTCATAGGACCACCGCAGTGAACATAGGAAGGTAGCTAAGGGGTGGGAGGAGAAATAGAATGTACAGACAATGAACACTGTAAAGGACCAGGACATGGGAGCATCAATCTGGGAAGAAGTGATGTAAGGACAACTTGACTATTGCAATTAGCGAATAAGAACAGCATATGTGTAACTGTTCAAAATGGGAAGGAGGAAGAGAGTAGGGGAGTGAAAGAAGGAGGAGTAGGAAAATCACCAGGACAGTGGAGATTAGTAGACGGATAGGGTTGTAAAGGGATAGGCAAGGGGTGCAATAGGGACGTTAGCACTTTGCAGAGGTTCCTGACAGCAGACTTCCCCAGTGCAATCCGTCTTTCGATTTCCTGATTGCTGGTGCCAAAAGTGTTCATTGTGGAGCCAAGCAAGCTGAAATTGCCAACAATCTCAATCTCTTCTCCGTCTATCAGAGTGCTGCCAATTGTCCCAGTGGTGAGAATCTTTGTCTTCTTGATGTTAAACTTCAGTTCACATTGAAGACTGCAGTCCTTTGCCTTCTGCAGCAAACACTTCAGGTTCTCCTCAGTTTCAGCAAGCAAGATTGTGTTATCTGCATAATGTAGGTTATTGATGAGTCTTCCTCCAGTCCTGATGCCACACTCCTCTTCATAGCCTCCAAAAACTTGCTGCAAATTCAGCTACGAGTTAGTACTGACTTGATAGGAGTGAGTGAAATTTGAGCATGTGCTACCTTAGGACTATAAGCCTTTTTTCCACTACCTGATTTAGAAACACTATTTCTATTGCTGCATATCATTATATTGGATGGTTAACTAAAAAGGAACCGATTTTTAAACTAGAAAACACGTTTCAGAAGATTTACTGTGCTCTTAAACATGCCATTTTGTAAGATAGCAGGTGTTAATCCATATAAATGGAACCCTGAAGTCATCTTAAAAGCCAGTTAAAAACTATGCTTTGATTTAAAAGCACTATTTGGAAGAATTCATTTGTTGTAGAATAGCAGTCATTTTATTGTTGTTGTGTTTTCTAAGTGGAAAATAATGACTTAGTTCCTGTTTCTAAATTTTACCTCCATTTCCAATAAATTTACTGTGTCAATGTTAGGATAAATGGAAAGACCTTAGAATTGGATTTTTTTTTTATTGTTGGAGTTCTAAATATCCGTAGGTCAGTATTCAAAAATTGCTACTGCTGGCTAAATACTTTGAAATATTCTAAATGTTTTTGTCAGTGACTTTATGTGCTCACTTGGAAACACACTCTTTTCAGTCATGACAGTGGAAACCAGCTGATTTTTCAGGACGTAATTTCTATCACAATTTTTTATTCAACATTAGGCAGCATTGGTAATCTCCACTACATTTTGGCACGGTATATAGGGCTGTTGTACATAGGGTCGCTATGAATCGCAAGCGACTCAACGGCACATAACAACAACAACAACATATAGTCTATCTTCATTTTTCACAGATTCTGCATTTGGAGATTTTTCTTACATGCTAAAATTTCTTTGTAACCTACAAATCAACACTTACAGCACTTTTAGTCTGTGGATTTCTGCAGAGCGGTAAAAAATTTGAGTCACCAACTGGGCATGTTCTTAATGGAGGCTGAACAAGGCACCACACTTCGCCTTCTCATTTAAGCTCCCAGACTGCAAAACACTTTTTATGGCCTATTTAGTGCTATGTTTTCGCATTTCTGAGCTGGTGGTTGATGATTTTGCTATTTTTAAAAGTCCCTAAGCCTAGTACTAAGTATCATCTAGTGTCTGCAGGCAAAAGAAGATTGTGATGGACGTTACTAGAAAATATATGTTAGGTGCCACTGGGTTGTAGTCACTGTAGACTTACAGTGACTCTATGAACAACAGCTCTGATCTTTGCCCTGCACCATCCTCACAATCTGTCGTGTTCAAATTCATTGTGACAGTCATTGTTTCAGTTCATCTCATTGAGAGCCTTCCTCTATTTTGTTGACCCTTTACCTTTCCCAGCATGATGTCTATTTCCAAGGACTGGTTTCTCCTTAAAAGATGTGCAAAAAGAATAGGAAATAGGTCATGGGGCACGGGACCATGAGGGAGTTAGAATAGCACGGCTCTCCACCACTCCAGAAGAGAAAGCAGATGAAGAGCCTGTAGCCCAGCCCCGCAGTGCCTCTAGAGCCATGCCAGCAGCAAGAGGTTCATTTATTCATTGTTGACTCACAGTCTTTATTCACAGTTGTGGTACCAAGAGTGGGGTTTTTTCGGGAAGTAAGTTGGAGAATGGGAGAGACAAAGAATATCACCCAATACGAGCCCAGGTTTTAGCCCAGCAGACCCAACAGACCCAAGGCACACTTCCTCAACTAGTCCAGGCTCCGGTTTCAGTTCAGCAATCAGCTTGTTCTTCCATCATCTGGCAAGAAGGTATGAAAGTCTTTAACTGTGGCTTTTATCTCAGGGCTGCTCTGGTTATACCTTGCCACAGTTTCTCCACAACAATTCCACAATCTTTCCACCACCATCACCAGGGTCTGTCACAAGGGTCTTCTTACTCCAGTTTCCCTTAAGTCTTGCTGCTCAGTGTAAGAAGCACTCTCTTGCTTATCCAAGTTTCACAGCTGTTTATGATTTGCAAGACCATGTGTCTCCAGTTAAGGTAGACCAGAGGGGGCTAACTTAATGGCTTAAAAAAACACAGCTTTTAAGCTAACACTGTAAAATGCCAAAACTAAGCAAGGTGACATTTCAGTATCCTGGCCTCAAAGGAGCACTCTTGTACTTCTTTCAAGACTGATTTGTTTGTCCTTTAGGAAGTCGATGAGATAGGGCAATGCTCTTTGCCAAACTACAATTAAAGATTTCATCTTCTTTTTATTTTTTGTCCAACTTTCAGAAGCATAAAAAACAACTGAAAATACCATGGTGATGTGACTAAGGCTTCACCTTAGTCTTTCAACTTACATCCTTGCTCTTTAGTACTTCGGAAAGATCCTTCACAGCAAATTTTCCCAAGGCAACATGTTTTTGTATTTCTTGAATGCTGGTACTGAAGGTAATGATTATGGATACGTGTAAAATTAAACATATATGTTAGATAACCTTTATTCTTTCATGAGTTGAATGCTATTGGCTACAGTTCCCTATTAATTGTCATTGTGTCAGAACTGTCTCCTAATTGACCTTCTAATTGGTTTTCAGAGGCTGAATATTACATACAACTCTTTAGATATAAAATTATAAAGCAAGCTCTATTATGATTGAATGATAAACATGTGACTAGAGGCTTGCAGGAACCTAACCTTGTATTTCCTTTAAGATTAGTGATTCAGTATATACTACTTTAGGGTTTACTGAATCTGGCTTTATAGAATATATTAAAATGAATTATGAGAATCAAGTTTGTACAATGATAGATAAAACTGCATTTTACAAGGTAAAATAGATTGAAATTGTGGGTAATACACAGTCAAATGTTGTCTTTTCACCCTACAAATATGTGAGGCTGGTGGACCAGCTGTGATGGATCAAATCTTTCTGAAAATACTTTTTCATGTTACTGACAGCTCAGTGGAGTAGTTTGTTTCTTTTTCCTCTCTTCAGTAATTCATTGGCATCATGTGGATGTGACTAGAATTTAGAAATAATACTTGTGATTCAATTTATTTGAAGACCTATTTTAAAAGGATCATTTCATGATGTGCAAAAATCAAAACAGCTGTAGAAATAATTTAACAATTGTAAGCTTCTTCTGTGATTTGTTAAACCCCTATCTTGAGTCCTGGTTAAGTATGCCAAGTATTAATGAGAATCAGGATCATGTTGGGCAGAGAGTATGGATTTTATATTCTCTTTCCACTGTTGTTGTGTGGCTTTATGTTATTCACACCCATCATAACCATTCACGCAGTGTTTATCCACTGGTATTTCCTGAAGTTTCCTATTTTAAGGACAACACCCTTCTACTGGCGTATAAACGAGACACTTAATCTACAGAATTTTCATCCATAACAATTTTACTGACACTTTCCCCTTACATGGAAATTATTTGAATAATGTGTGTGAAATTTGCTGCCTTGATAGGGAAGGGATCTCATGGGCGAGAGCAGCCATGAGCTCTTGTACAATCTATTGAATTGAGAGTTTAGGTGATGGTGGTTAGACCCTCAATTCTGATCTTGACAGTTTTATTCTGAGCAGCTCACCAAATCATCTTCCATACACGGTTCATTTATTCTTTCAACAAATATTTATGAGAACTTAATGCATCTAGTGGTTTGTTGTTGTTGTTGTTAGGTGCCGCTGACTCACTTGCAACTCCTAGCGACCCTAGGTACAACAGCTCTAAAGCCTGCCCTGTCCTGAGCCAGTCTCACTGACTCTCGGCACACTTACCCCCATTGGCCCAGTTACTGTATCAATCCACCTTGTCCAGGATCTTCCTTTCCTATGCTTTTCCTCCACTCTTCCAAGCATGATGTCTTCTCTAAGGATCTGTCCTTCCTGGTCACATGCCCAAAATATGTGAGATGGAGCTTCAAAATCCTAGACTCCAAGGAGAAACTTGGTTTTACCCTAATTGTTTTTGGTCAAACATTCTTCTAGGTCATATAGCCCTGGTGTATCCACTTTGCATACAGAGGTAACTTGTGGATGCTGTGAAGGTGAACACTGTGATACTGATGTGTCAAATATGATAATGGTTACCCATGGTGGACAGTGTCTGTTGGAGTTCCCCAATTAAAACAAGCTTTGAAGCAGGAGTGGCATCCACTTCCTTAAATAGCTTGCCTCCAGAAATCCTATGAACCTGGAGAAAGGATGAAAGTTACGCAAGTGTCAAGGACTTTCATTCATAGGGCCATTGTGAGTCAGTTACCTATGACTCGATGACACTTAACAACAACAACAGCAACAACAACAGCAACAAGAAAGACTTATTTGTTTTCTTGGCAGTCCATGGTATGTTCAAGACTCTTCTCCAGCATCACAACTCAAAGGCATCAATTCTTCTTCTATCATCCTTTGTCATTGTCCAGCTCTCTGATGCATAGCAAGCTTGCCTCTGGAAGCTCTATGAAGTTGGAGAAAAGATAAAAGTTTTGTGTTCAAAACTTTTGTTTATAGCGTTGCTATGTGTGGTCTATGACTTGATGGCAATTAGCAACAACAACAACAACAACAACAACATGGCCTGGATCAGGAGCATCTTAGTCTCTAGACTGACATTGTTGCTTCTCAGTACTCCAGAGGCCCCTGACAGCAGATTTTCCTAATGTAATTCATCTTGTGATTTCCTGACTGTTAGTGCCAAGAGTGCTCTAGGTGGTACAAATACTTAATATATTTACAACTAACGGTAAGGTTAGAGCTTGAAGTTTGCCGAGGGTTCCTTGGAAGAAAGACTTGGCAATCCAGTTTCACAGAATCAACTGCTATGTTGCTTAGATCTACTCTGACATACAAGGGCTTGCCATAAATCAGAAAGGATTCTGTGACCACTGTTTTAAAGCATTTATACTTAGGTAGATAGCAGGAAATAAAGAATATATGACATCACAAGGCTTATATTATATTGGAGGGACATAAGTAATAAACCAATAGATGGAGAGATAATAGATAATCTATATGTGTGTATATGTGTGCGTGTTGTTGTGCTGTTGAGTGCCATCAAATCGAGCACCACTCATAGTGACTCTATGAACAAAATACCTGAAGCCTTTCTATAACTATTATCATTTCTCAAAGTTCATAGTTTCCAGAGCCATGTTGTATAGGGTGTGGATGCCACTCCTGCTTCCAAATATAAATATAAATATGAATATAAATAGAAATATATACTTCTTTCTTATTATGTAACATGAAGTTGAAACTGACTCATAAGTAACCCTCCAGTGGATTTTCAGAGGCAGTAGAGGCAGTAACTCACATGGGAGTTGACTGCCCATCTTTCTCCTACAAAACAGCTGATGGATTTGAACCATGTGCCTTTGGGTTGGCCGCACAACTCCTTACCAAAAGACTGCCAGAGTTCGTGTGTGTGTGTGTGTGTGTGTGTGTTTGTGTGTAGATATAGATATACCTAGATCTATCTAGATCTAACGACTGATTCCACCTTAGCATATGCCCATTGAAGACTGGAGTCTTTGACCTTCTGCAGTGAGAACTGCAAGTCTTCATCATTTTCAGCAAGAAAGATTGTGCTATTTGTGTAACATGGGTTGTTGATGAATCTTCCTCCAATCTTGGTGCCACATTCTTTTTCATATTGGCCATGTTCTTAAATTATTTGCTCAGTGCAGGAGAGGAAGACCCTTGAGGAGATGGATTGATTCCATGACTGGGGCTAGAGGGGTTAGGTGTGCCAGAGACGATGAATTTGGCACAGGGTAGAGCAGAGTTTAGGGCTGTAGTACATAGGGTTGCTTTGAGTAGCAGGCAACTCAACGGCACATAACAACAACTACAACATATTTAATAAGTATAGAGAAATAATACAACGTTGAACTTTTCTGATTTTAAATCATGTGTGCAGAACATATTATCTGGGAGGCTGGGCTGTATGAGGAGAAGTGTGGCATCAGGATTGGAGAAAGGTTCATCAACAATCTGCGTTATGCTGATGACACAACCGTGCTTGTTGAAACTGAGGAGGACCTGAAGCACTTGCTGCAGAAGGTCAAAGACTGCAGCCTTCAATATGGATTGAGGCTTAATGACAAGAAGACAAATATTCTCACCACTGGACCAATTGACAGCATCAGGATGGATAGTAAAAAGATTTGATGCTGTTAACAGCTCTGGTTTGCTTGGCTTCACAGTCAACAATCTTGGCACCAGCAACCAGGAAATTAAAAGACACATGGCGATGCAAAGTCTGCGGTTAGGGACCTCTCCAAAGTACTGAAAATCAATGGTGTCTCTCTGGAGACTAAGGTGTGCCTCATACAGACCATGGTCTTAGAAGAGAGCTGGACATTGACTAGGGAGGATAGAAGGAGAATTGCTGCCTTTGAGCTATGGTGTTGGAGAAGAGTATTGAATATACCATGGACTGCTAAGAAAACAGACAGGTTTGATCTATAGAGAGTTAAACCAGGTTGATCCTTGGAGGTAAGGATTCTGAAGCTTCATCTGACATACTTTGGACATGTTGTAAGGAGGGAACGGTCCTTGGAGAGGGACATCATGCTTGGTAGGGTGGAGGGACAGCGCAGGAGAAGAAGACCCTCTATGAGGTGGATTGATTCAGTGACTGGGTAATTGGAGTGGGTATGTCTGAGATAGTGTGGTATGCACAGGACAGAGCAGGGTTTAGGGCTGTTGTACATAGGATCACTATGAGTCACAGGAGACTTGACAGCACATAGCAACAACAACAACAACAACAACACTGTATTCTTGCTCTATTTGGACAACAAATTTTTGGCCTAGGTATATTTTGAGTGAGCACAATTGAAATGTTCTGGGATTCCCATTCTTCTCAATATCTTTTGTTATGGTCCACACAGTTAAATGTCTTTGCATTTATCAATAAAACAAATAAACATTTATTTATTTGTTTGTTTGTTTGTTTACACACACACATGTTGTTATGTGCTATATGTGCTATCCAGTCAGAACTGATTTATCTCTGATCCTTCAGCAGGTTTCCAGAGACTATAAATAACTCAGGGGGAGATTGCCCATTTTTCTTCTGTGGAGTTGGACTATCAAAAGGACAAACAGTCTATATTGGAGAAGGTGAAACCAAGTGGCTCCTTAGAGGCAAGGATTTTGAAACTCCATCGCACATACTTTGGGCATTGTTACCAGGAGGGACCAGTCTTTGGAGAAGGACATTATGCTTGGAAGGGTAGAGGGTCAATTCAGGATAGGAAGACCCCAGATGGGATGGACTGACACAGTGACTGTGGCAATGGGGACAAGTGTGTCAAAGTCAGTGAGATTGACTCAAGAAAGGACAGAATTCAGGGTTTTGTCCATATAATCGCTATAAATTTTAGTCAACTCAACAGCATGTAACAAGAGCAGACCATCTCTATCATATATCAGGGAAACTACAACTAGTTTCATTTTTACTAGCGAATAAAAAGAGACATGAACGAGTGAATGGAGTGAATTGTAAGGAAACTTGTCATTATTTAAGGATGCAGTGTTTTCCTGTGTGATTCACAGTCTCTGAAAACAAGCTAAATGGTCAGCCGTGTGTTGGTGCCAGCTTGGTGGCATGTGACAAAAGCAAGAAGTGCATGAATGGTGAGGTTGAGAGAGAGGCAGAGATTTGGGGCTTAGGAAGCTGGATAGATAGTTACTGCCAAAAACAATAATATATATACAGGAACAGTAGTGATGGGTATAGGAGAAGATATTGACTTAATGTTGTGGTTTATGTCTGAATCTTGTTTGAGCAAGTGCATCACAGTAATTTTCCTTCAGAAAGTAGAAACAGATTTCCTTATATAGGAGATGACATGATTTATACTTTCTTTTAGTGGTCTACTGGTAAAACATCTATGGAAACAAACAAACCAACCCTTATTTGTAGCATTTGTTGATTTCCATGGTATAAATATTCCTACCAGATTTTGAGTTAATAATAGTTTAACAGTTTTCTTGTACACTACCTCATTTCATTCTATGACAAGTATGTGTCAAGTTGCCATGTGCTGGATATATTTCAATCACTTCTCCACATCTACCCTTTTCCATCCTACTCTTTCTCAGAAGATTGGCTTCAGCAATGATTGCTCTCCTGAGATCACTGTCGAGTTATAAAGGAAAAAAAAATGAGTGAGATTTACTTGTAGATGATCTGAATGTAACACGGTGAAATGTAGCATAGTGACTCCGTGATTTCTTCTCTCCTAGGCCACATGGGCTGGCTGCCTACCTCTTTTGAGAGACTGTGGCTTCTGTCAGACACCCTTCCATACAACTCTCTCCATGATCAAGAAACTACTTCTTCCCCGTGTTTCCTCAGTGAGCATGCCAATAGCTGCCTGTCCCAGTCTGATGCACTACCCCTTGTTTTTTCTAAGCCTTTTAAGTGGCATCATCATTAAATAGTCTGCAGTGAGGGTCTGTTTGAAGGTCATCTTTTTACCGCTGGAACTATAATTAATAAGGTAGCCACAGTCTTGGTTTCCAGTTAATTTCAGACCAATTTACCAAAAAAAAGAGCTCTGCTGTCACGCGTGGTTATAAATGGTACTGCCAACTGAAAGCTTGGTGGTTCAGAACCCCCTAGCGGCCCCCAGGAGAAAGATGGCAGTCTCCTGAGCAGCCTTGGAAACCCAGGTGGGGGCAGGGGGGTTGCTAGCAGCCAAAATCGTTTGGATGGTAGTGTTTTCTTGGGTGAGTGAACAAAAATTTCCCTAATTCTCCTACTATTTTTCTTCTGTTGTGAGATAATGTAAAACATAACACTTCCTTTGTACAATTGTTCATCTCCATGTTAGTGGAAATCTTGGTCCTAGTCTTCTCCTATTTAAGCATACTTCTTTGTGAGATCTCTTAAGATCAGTAGAAAAAAAAAAAAAAAAGATCAGTAGAAGGTACTGACAAAGGTAGCTGATACAGAAATACTTTTTGCTCGTCACAGAGAGAGTAAATATTTTTAAAAATTGTTTATGGCCCAGTATTGGTGATAGATTTACATTCCTGTGTCCTTTGGAAACTTCTACACCAGTGTTATCTGTAGCTCTAGTTCGTGAGAGAAGACAGGTTGCATGACATTGTGGAGTACTGTGCTGGTGGGTCATCATCTCAGCCATGACGTTTTAGGCTTCAGTTTTCTCCCAATATATATAGAGAGAAAGGATAGGAGGTAATCATACAAGTTCCTTCAAACACTATTTGTTTTCATGATCACATAAAGCCCGTAGCTCTAGGAAGAGCTCTGGTGGTGCAGTGATTGATAACCCAAAGGTCAGCATTTTTAACTCATCAGCTAGTCTGTGGGAAAAATATGTGGCTATCTGCTTCCATAAGGAAGTAATCTGAGGAGAGTCTACTCTATCGTCGTTATGAATCGGAATTGACTTAGTAGCAGTTGGTTTGGTTCGGTGGCAGTTCTGGGAGCTGCTATGACCACAACTTACAATGAAGAAAAAATCCGTATGTATATGATTGTATGTGTCTTACCAATGACAGAATAGTTTATGAAGCTCAGCAACATGGCTCTGAAAAAGAACTGTTTCAAAGAATAATGTATCAGTTGCATTGCTGCATAATAAATTACACAAACTTAGAAGCAGAAAGCAGCACACACTGAGTACTTTGTGGATTCTGTGGGTCAAGAATCCAGACCCAACTTAGCTGAGTGTTCTGCTTGGATGAAAGGACTGTGAGGAGAGTACAATCAAGGTACTGACCAGGATTGGAATTTTATGGTTGGGCTGGGGAAGAATCCTCTTCTAGGCTCACTTGATTATTGGAAAAATTTCATTTCCTCAAGGAATGTTGACCTGAAGGTCTCATTTCCTAGACTTAACTGAAGGCTACCCTCAAATCCTCTTCAATATGACAACCTATTTCTGCAAAACCCTAAAAAAGACTACTAGCAAAACAGAAGTCTCAATCTTATGTAGCCTGATGTCCCATCACCTTCTGATGCTACCAGTCACTATAATAGCCCTTGCTTGGGGAAAGGATCATACAAAGGCTAACACCAATAGTCAAGAACCGTTGGGAGATATTTTAGAGTCTGCCTTCCACAAAGAATGTACTGTTTTCCAAGATATTTTAACCATAAGAACTTCTAATATTTTATAGAATGAGTTTATTTTCAAAAAATGAAAAGTGAAACCTAAAGGCAATGTGAGATCCTAAATGGATATCCTGGAACAAACAGTGGATATTAGTACACAAGTGGTGTTGAAGTGCTAAAAGGTATTATATCAATGTTAATTTCCTGGTTCTGAAAATTATAGTTCTTAAGATGCTAAACATGGTGGGGGGCAGTGAGGGTTGAGTAAGAAACATTTATATAATCATAAACATTTCTATAATCATAAAAGTAGTTAAAAATAAACAATTTGAAGGTAGTGGAAGGGAGGACCTTAGTATTATAAAGAAATAACCTCTGGGTATGGAGTATATTGTTGTTGATTGCAGTCAAGTCGATCACAACTCATAGTGATCCTGTGAACAAAAGGCCTGAAGCCTTTCTACCACTATCGTCCTTTATCCAAGTTCATATGTTTCCAGAGGCATATTGTTTAGGAAGTGGATACCACTCCTGCTTCCAAGGGTAAGGAGGATAGTATAAGATTACCTGAAATCATTTTTTAGACCCAGAAACTCGTTGACTTCAGGGAAGGGCAGAACATATGGAGGTCTTTAGAGAAATCTGGGCCTGCAGAATCTGAAGGAAACAAGGACTTTCGTCTACCACCAATAGAGTGTGTGTGTGGGGGGGAACCTTCCCCTTGAACTGTTATTGTTGTTGTTATCGTTGTATACCACAGAATGAGAACCAACCCATAGCCCACCCACCAGTGGGTTCTCAGAGGCAGTTAATTGCATGGAAGGAGATTGCCCATCCTCCTCCGGAGCACTGCTGGCGTCAAACCATACGCCTAATATTTCAACATAAGTTGTTGTTATGTGCCATCGAGTCACCTGCGACTCATAGAGACTCTATGCACCACAGCTCTGTATTCTGCTATATCCTGTACCAATCTTATTGTCTCTGACACACCTACTCCCATTACCCCAGTCACTGAATCAGTCCATCTCATTGAGGGTCTTCCTCTCTTGCACTGTCCCTCCACTCTCCAAAACATGCAGTCCCTCTCCACGGACTGGTCCCTCCTTGCAACATGTCCAAAATATGTCAGATGAAGCTTCAAAATCCTTGCCTCCAAGGAACAGTCTGATCTCACTCTCTTTAGGACGAATCTGATTGTTCATCTGGAGTCTAATTTGTAGCTGTAGCTTATTCAATTATTTTGACCCTGTGTATTTATAAGGACTATATTTTGAAGTTAAAATTATTATTTTGGTAGATAAAGATTCTTTTTATAACTATTCCCTGAAAATGTTACAGGTCCAATTCTTCTGGGTAAATAGCATCGTTTTAGAAATCCTTCATAATGAAAACACCATAAAAATCTCATTATCTGTATGTAGTATCATTATTTCTGTGATTTCAAATTCTTTAGGAAATAATTATAGCGGTGACATAAGGGATTTTTAGGTCTAGATTTACTTGAAATGTGTTAGGGACTTTTCTATGACACCAAATGCACTTCACACATCAATTTAAAATAATCATCATTTCTAAAATAGTATTCTGATAACCAAATCTGACTCTCTCCCTCAGCTACACACTTGTTTTTTAAGTTGTCGGTCTATTTGTTGCTTGGATATAGGCATTTATATTCCAAAATAGTGTGGTCTTTCTCACCACACTGTCCCGTGTGATGAAAAGCAAAATACCTCAGGCCCTCGTAGGCAGTTGAATTGCATGCAATCCAAGAACAAATGGCCACTCTTTTCCCTTACCATTTAAAAGGGCTGCTAGTTATTAATACTCTATCACACTATTTCACCTGTCTTGATCTAGCAATTTAGAACTTACAGGTTTCACTTGGTTATGCCTCTTAAGAGAGCTGTTCACAAATACTCTAGACATGTTTCTCAGGCCCCGTTTTGAGAAGGGAGAGCCTAATGGAGTTTTAATGTCTCCTATGTATTCCCAGAACAAATCTTGAGATTAAAAAAAAAAAAAAGAATGTCTGTTACCTTTAGAAATCTAGTAAAGCTGGTCAGATTTTTCAGAGCTCCTCTGAGAAGTGTCAAATTCAAGAATGAATTTTGATTCACAGAACGTCAGTGATCATGAGAAAAAATGGCTCTTCTAAAACTCTCATTTTCTATGAGGAAACAGAGTCTTGGTGCAAGTGAATTCTTTCCCCAAGATAAGACAGTAGACTTTTGAACGTTTTAAGAGTATGAGTAGCTATTTTAGTGCAGAAAAGTGATCCTGGGAACAGTTAGCATTAACATGGCAACATCTCAGTTAAAGATTCAACTCTAGAGCATGTTTCTTAAGTCCCTGCATAACATTTTATTGCTGTTGCCAAAGAAGATTCTAAGATGGGAAATGATTGCCTTAATTATTTCAAAACTCAAACTCTTTGCTGTGGAGTAGAACCAACTCAGAGCTGACCCTCCAGTGATGTCAGGGACTATAAAGCACACAGCTCATCTTTCTCCCACAGAGGTGGTGGACTCAAACTACCTGCCTTTGGCTGGCAGCACAACTCCTTACCCATTAGGCTGCTAGAGCTCCCTCTTATTTGTCTAACGTTGCTGGAACGGGGTTGCTACAAGTGAATGTGACTTTAACAAACAGAAATTCATTCTCTCTCTCTCTCGCTTTCTCTCTTTCTCTCTCTCCACCCCTCTCCACTATAGCCATCAAGTTTGAACTGATTTATAGTTGACCCTCAGTCGGATTTCCTAAGCTGTAAATCAGATGGGAAGAGATTACCCATCATTATTCCAAAGAGCTTCTGGTGATTTTGAATCACCAGATAGGCACAGGCTTTGGGTTGAGAGTACAGATAGCACCATTAGAGCTCCCTTCTCATAATTTAGGGTAGGAGTTGGAATTCAAGGAGCCATCTCTGGGGGAAGATGCCTTCTTTTTATTTTGATGATAGAGGAAAGCCTTTGTTACCTTCAGCATCTGTAGCCTACACATTGCTTGGAGATTCAATATTCCCAATATTGCCCAGGTCCAAGGGCTTCCTCTTACAGAAACCAGAAACTAAAGGATGTGCATCATTTCTGGCGATTCTTAGTGGTATTGAGAATGTCCTTCACCCTTAAGTCTCATCTTACTTGTCTCTCTTTTTATTTCTAGTAAGATAAAAGGTATTACAGGCTAAACCCTAAGGGAATTCCCCTTATATAGCATTAGGACTGTGATAAGATTATAGACTGTTGGATTCCATTCATTTACCTTTATACACCTGTTTGTTTTATCAGTAATCATCACATCACTTTCACATTATAGCACTCACTTACTGTCTTTGTATATGCTCTGACACATAGCTACCCTCCATCGGGTTTCTGAAGCTATATATCACAGTGGCCCATCTTTCTTCCAAAGGGCTGCTGCTGGTGGATTTCAACATTTGACAAGGTGCAGCTTTGGGTTTAGCAGTGGAACTCCCTGCAGACTACTTCATCAAGTGTTGTAAAGTGAGACTGACATCAGAGTTGGGAGGGTAAACTAAGAGGGAATAAACAATGTATACTGCATTGAAA
Source organism: Elephantulus edwardii (assembly GCF_000299155.1). Classification (NCBI taxonomy): domain Eukaryota; kingdom Metazoa; phylum Chordata; class Mammalia; order Macroscelidea; family Macroscelididae; genus Elephantulus; species Elephantulus edwardii. The sequence continues at coordinate 4,206,942 of NW_006399887.1, forward strand.
CTGAGGAGGGAGAGAACTGTTTAGGAGGAATATATGATTAGATAATATTGGCAGAATGGAAGAGTCCAGAATGAAAGCTGCATAGTGGAGTGGACTGGGGCGGGGTAGGCATTGTATAACAATGAAAGATTATTTTTTTTTCTTTTTCAAAGAGAAAAGTGAACTGAGGAGAGGGCTGGGCAGGGAGGAAAGTGTGCAACAATGAATTAATGGAAATCCAAAGTCTGTCTAAACTTTCATTAAAATAAAAAAAAAAAATTCTGAAAAAACCCCTTAACAAATAATGTTGTCAGATGTGGTCAAGTTGAGTATGACTCATGGCAACCCTATGAATAACAGATACGAACCTTGCCACCATCACGTTCTTCACCATGCTCAAGCCCATTTGGGGGGTCGCTATGACTCAATTCATTTCAGACTGCAAAATTTGATAAAAACTCTCAATTTCTTCCTCTTTGGCATTAGATGTAGGCACATATACTTGAATAATAGATGTGCTAACAGGTCTTATATGTGTATGAATATTATCCTATCACTTGCAACATTGTATTTCAGGGTAGAACTTGAAATTGACTTTTTGACTATGAATACAACACCATTCTTCTTCTGATTTTTATTCCTTTGATAGTATAACATATGATTATCTGATTCAAAGTGGCCATAGCTGGTCCATCACATCTCACTAATGCCTAGAATGTCAATATTCATGCTTTCCATTTCATTTTTAATAATATCCCATTTTCCAACACTCAAGCTATGAACATTCCATGTGCCAATTGTTAAATGATGTTCGTTATTTATTTTCTTCATTTCAACTAACATCTACTCTGGGCTCTACCACTACACTACTATAACTGTCCTGTTTGTTTAGTATTCATAGAGTTTTCAAAAGCCCTTTATTTAGGAAGTAGATGGCCCATCCTGCTTCCTGGTCTGTTTTAATCAGGGAGCTTCGCCAAAACCCGTCCACAATGGGAAACTCTTTTGGAACTTAACACACCAGTGGCAAAAGATTTCAATATTACAACAACCCCAAGTAATTGTAGTACAGCAAGCTGACAGACAAGTCCTGCACCACTTGGAACAACGTTCTTTCTAAACATGACTTATTATCCAAGAAGCTGGACTCTATGAAGAGGAATGTGACATCAGGAGAGACTTGGCAATAACCTGCGTTATGCAGATTGCTTACTTGCTAAAAGTGAGGATGGTTTGAAGCACTTGTTTCCGAAGATCAAGGAATGCTGCCTTCAGTATGGATTGCATTTCAATGTCAAGAAAACAAAGATTCTTACCACTGGACCAATAGGCAGTGTCATAATGGATGGAGAGGAAGTTGAAACTGTCAACAGCTTCATCTTTCCTGGATCCACATTTAATACCCTTGGAACGAGCAGTCAGGAAATAAGAAGACACATTGCAATGGGAAAATCTGTAGTTAGGGACTTTTCCAAATTATTGAGGAGTGGTGATATCAGTTTGAGGACCAAGGCATGTCTGATTCAGGCCATGGTCTTTCCTACTACTAGCTATGCATCTAAGACCTGGACAATGAAGAAGGGTTACAGAAAAAGAATTGACACCTTTGAGCTGTAGTGTTGGAGAATAACACTAAACATTACATGGATGGCCAAGAAAATTAATAGATATGTCTTGGAGAGGGTGTAGCTAGAGTGCTCTTTGGAGGCAAGAATGATGAGGCTTTGCCTCACATACTTTGGACATATTGCTAGGAGGTGCTATTCCTTGGAGAGGGACATGGTGTTAGGAAAGGTGGAGGGTCAGTGAAGGAGAGGGAGACCCTCAACCAGGTGGATTGACACGGTTCAGTACTTTGGAGAGGTCTCTAACAGCAGACTTTCCCAATGCAATTAATTAATCTTTTAATTTCCTGGCTGCTGATACCAAAAGTGTTGATTGTGGAGCCACATAAGCTGAAGCTGTTAACAGTCTCAATTGTTACATATTTTTAAATCATTAGTGACCCTGTTTTGTGCAAACCAGGTTTGTGCTTGGCTTCTGATTTAAAGCCTAGTGCTTAGAATCTGCTGTAAGGCCAGCTATTAGTTCGATTCCAACTCTACAGGCAATGAATAAGTAAATGAATGACGAGCTCAAAGGTTTGTGTTCTGAGCCTTCTCAACCACGCCACAGAAGAAAGATCTAGTAATCTGCTCCAGTATAGACTATGGTCAAGGAAATTCTCTGGAGTAAGTCCTACTCTGTAACACACAGGGTCACCCTGAGTTGGAGTGAATTTGATGGTGATGTTTCAGTGTTTCATTTTTAAATATGAAAAGGAAATAGAAGGCCTTGTATGAGACAGAAAGTAAGAAGTAAGAATCAAAATGAGAAAAGATTTCCTCTCAGATAATAATGTAACCATATCACAAAAATTTGTTGTTAGGGCTCATACAATGTAAGAAGTATTTTATATAAGTAATTTATATTTATCATATATTATTCTATAATTGAAATGAACAATAGCAATTCTGTGGCTTTTGTATTGTCTGGTACATGAGGAGCTCCTTGGAGGTGGGAGGCTGACACCTTGATCTACCACATCATATGTCACTAAATCCAGTTATAACTCTGTGAAATATAGGTATTTTTCTTACTTCTTTCCTTAAAACCATTTTAAATACCTTTTCCTGATGACTAGCCAGGGAGAATGCTATAAGGTAGAAGATGTCATTTGTGTCCACAAGAGAGTAAGAACATGACCTTGGCATTGCTAAGGTGTTAGTCCCCATACACAGAGTTAAGTACTCAAGATTACATAACTAGTGAATAAAAATAAGCTCCAGAAGCATTGCTGCTTTTGCTATAGTGGGTGATTTCTTGCATGTTCCTATTTTACATAGGACAAAGTAGAAATATGAAGAGATAAAGAATTATACAAGGTCTTCTAAGTTGCCACTTCTCTGTATAATGTTTCTTTTCCAGGGATGCTGAAGAAGTTAGGAAACAATTTTCTCTCTATCCATCTCTTGCTAATAATGGCAAAAGACTGAATTTCTCAAAGGGAAGATTAAAAGAAAAATGAGAGTAATCTATTTAGTGGCTTACATTTGCCCTTCTAAATTGGGAGCTATTATTTCCATGTTATTTTTGGTGGTGGGTTTGTTTTGTTTTGGTTTTGTGGTTTGTTTTTTTTTTTTTTTTGGTTTTTTTTTGCTGGCTCTTTTTCATTGATAAGTTTATACAGGACACTAAAAAGAATTTCAAAAAATACTTATACAAATGACAGATGATACTAGAGAAGGAGGGAGTTTGAAATATGATATATTATGGAACTAACTTATGGTCTTTGGAGTCTAGGCTCATGACAGCCCCATGAGCTATCATTATCAGTAAAACTGCCCCATGGGGTTTTCTTGATTATAATTTTTACAGAAACCATTTGCCATCCTTTTCTCCTTTAGCACTATTAGGCGGAGTCCAACCAACAACCTTTAAGATAATATTAGAATACAAATCATCTTAGCCACCCAGGGATTTTAACAGGGTGTGGGTGGCAAAAATTGAAACATGCTAAAAGTAGAGTTCTTTTAATCTCTTCACCACTGGCTAATATTTCCCACGAGAGGGTGAGTTGAGGCGATTGTAAATAAGTGAGCAAACATACAAGCAGTGGTAATGTATCAAAACAAGTGAAAAAGGTTTATTAAGGTAATGCAAAAGAAACATAGTTGGTGAAAGACAGACGGGCTTTGCTAGGGAGTTAAAGAGAACAGTAAGGAGAGGTGAGGAAACAGCCCTGGGAATTCAAAGGGACCCAAACCTTATGACATGCTACCAGGAGAGGAGAGAGTGCATAAGCCTCAAGTGGGCTCTGTGGTTGTTGTTGTTGTTATTATTATTATTATTATTATTATTATTATTATTAAACTTTAGGAAGGACATACACCAGGGATGTGCACTGTCTCCATACCTTTTCAATCTGTATGCAGAACAGATTATCCGAGAGGCTGGGCTCTATGAGGAGAAATATGGGGTCAAGATTGGTGGACGATCTATCAACAATCTACGATATGCAGACGGAACAACCCTGCTTGCTGAAACTGAGAAGGACCTGAAGCACTTGCTGCAGAGGGTCAAGGACTGCAGCCTCCAATATGGATTGGGGCTCAATGTTAAGAAGACAAAGATTCTCACCACTGGACCAATTGGCAGCATCAAGATGGATGGTGAAGAGATTGAGATTGTACACAGCTTTAGTTTGCTTGTCTCCACAGTCTACACTCTTGGCATCAGCAGCCAGGAAATTAAAAGACGTATTGTAATGGGAAAGCCTGCTGTTAGGGACCTCTCCAAAGTACTGAAGAGCAGTGGTGTCTCTCTGGAGACTAAGGTGCGTCTGATACAGGCCATGGTCTTTGCTGTCACTTGTTTTGCATCGGAGAGTTGGACAATGACCAAGGAGGATAGAAGGAGAATTGATGCCTTTGAGCTTTGGTACTGGAGAAGAGTATTGAGGGTACCATGGACTGCTAGGAAAACAAACAGATTCATCCTGGAAAGGGTCAAACCGGGCTGCTCCTTGGAGGCAAGGATTCTAAGGCTCCATCTAACATACTTTGGACATGTTACAAGGAGGGACAGGTCCTTGGAGAGGGACATCATGTTTGGTAGGGTGGAGGGACAGCGCAGAAGTGGAAGGCCCCCTATGAGGTAGATTGGTTCTGTGACTGGGGTAATCAGGATGGGTATATTGGAGACAGTGCGATTGGCACAGGACAGAGCAGAGTTTAGGACTGTTGTACATAGGGTCACTATGAGGTGCAAGTGACTGTACGGCACATAACAACAACAACAAAAGTGCAAAATTTATTACCATCAAATTGGACCCAACTCATATGTAACCTTCTAGTAGGTTTTCAGAGGGTTATAAATGACAGAGAAGATTACCCTTCTTTCCCCAACAAGTAGCTGGTAAATTCAAACTATCTACCTTTAGTTGGCAGTTCAACTCCCTATTCACCAGGTCACCAGCAACCTATTATTTATAGGCTACCAGTTTAAAGAGACTGGTCGTCATCTAGCCCCTCCTAGGAATCTGTGGAATCGGTTGGGATTTTGAAGGAGGAGATCCCCAGCATTCCTAAGGAAGGGGGCTTCTTTGACTTGATGTGTCTGTCCTTGACATACCTTCCTGTTTCCTTGGCCTCTGTGAATGACAGAGAAAGAGACAGAAACTGACCAGGTAGCAATTGTGTTCCTTAACAAAATGTTTTGCTCTAAGACTGAATTACAGTAACAGTACAGCATTTGTGGCTTTCTTATCTTAATTACTTTATTATTAGAGAAGAAATCTATTAAGACATTCATTTTCTCTTCTCTTCTTCCATCTAGCCAAGGCATCCTCCTGCCTTGTCGGTCCTTCTGTGAGGATGCGAAAGATGGGTGTGAGTCAATCCTGGGGATGGCGAACGTCTCCTGGCCTGATTTCCTCAAATGTTCCCAGTTTAAGAACCAAATGGTAAACAGTAATGGCAGCCGGACTTGCTTCTCACCACTGCAGGAAAAAGGAAAACAATGTAAGTGTTTGTGTTTCAATTAATTTTAAAAGCTTTTATTTAATGCTATAATTCATCTGGAAATGTAAAAAAATAACAAGTATAAAGTTCAACAGATTTTCATAAATAGATCTATCTTAGTAACTAGTAGCTATTGTTGTTTTTAAATGTCATCAAGTTGTAGACAACACATAGTGACCCTATGAACAAAAGACCTGAACAATTAATTGTATAACTTTCATCATTTCTCTAAGTTCATAGGGTTTCCGGAGGCAAGCTATCTCAGAAGTGGATGCTACTCATGCTTCCAAGTTTGTTTTAATCAGGAAGCTCCACCAAACACTTTCCACCATGGGTAACCGTTATCACATTTGACACATTGGTGTCACAGTGTTCAGCTTCAGAGCAACCACGAGATACCGCTGTACAGCAAATGGACAGACCAGTGCTATACCACTTAGAAGAATGTTTAACCAAAAACAATTAAAATCAGGAAACTAGCAGCTAGATTTTTTTCAAAAAATAATTACCATTGTTTGAGAGACCCATTTGTGATGGCTCATTTTATGTGGTATTTGACTAGACTCTGGTGCCCAGTTATTTGGTAAAATCCTAGTCTAAGTTTTGTTATAAAGGCACTAACTGTAATTGGTCTGAAGAAAAACAGATTACCTTTCTATAGTGGGCAAACCTCACTAAATCATTGCAGCCCTTAAGATCAAAAAGGTCTGGGAATCTAAATAATTTTCTTGAGTTAGGTGGTATTGAGCCATTCTGAGTATTTTCATCCCTATGTATATTTAGGGAGCCCTGGTAGCCTAGCGGCAAGAAGCTGTGCTGCAATCCAAAAGGCATGCAATTTGAGGCCACCAGATGCTCTGCAGCAGAAAGATGGGCAGTCTCCTCCTGTGCGATTAAATGTCTTTGCAAACCCCCTGGAGGGCAGCTGTGGGTTGGTTCTGACTCTACAGTACACAACAACAACAACAGCAACAGCATCTATATTTAGGAAAATAGAACTCTACCCAGTCCTGTACTATCTTCACAATCTTTCATATGTTTGAACCTAATGTTGCAGCCATTGTATCAACGCATCTCTTTAAAGGGCTTCCTTTATTTTTTTCCTGTTGACCCTCTGCTTACCCAAGCATGATGCCCTTCCTCAGAGACTGTACCTTCCTGATAAAATGTCCAAAGTGTGTGAAATCAAGTCTTGTCAATCTCATTTCTAAGATAAATTTTTATTTTACTTCTCCCAAGGCATATTTTTTGGTTCTTATTGTTTTTATAGTCCATGGTATAGTCAGTATTTTCTACCAAAACCACAAACCAATGATATCAGATCTTCTTTGGTTTTCTTAATTCATTGTCCAACTTTCACACATTATTTAAAGGACCATAGCTTGGGTCAGGGGTACTTAGTCTTCAAAGTGGCAGCCTTGCTTTTTCAGCAGTAAAAGAAGTCCTGTTTGAAATTCTCAAAATATGTTTAATTCCCATTATCTATTTGTTAGAAAACTCACAAGTTCAGTTCTCTGTAATTCAAAGAAAATAACCTGTATTGGAAAATTCTCCATGAAGATGCCAACAAAATTGTCTCAATCTCTTTTATTCCTTAACTGATTCTACGCAAAATATTTTTTCCCCTTAAGACTTGTTTTTTAATTGATATTTTAGTGAAAGTTTAAAGAGAACTTGGATTTCCATGTATACATTGTTACACATTTTCCTCCCTCCCCATCTCCCCACCAATTTGCTTTTCTGTTTGAAAAGAAATTATTTTATTGTTGCACACTTTCCTCCCTACCACCCCCCACCCCAGTCCACTTTGCTCTGTACCTCTTGTTCTGCATTGTGGTCATGCAAATAATAGCTATTCATATATTCCTTTTAAACAGTCCTTACCCTTATCTGATTCAATGCAGTGATCATTATTTATCACCTCTTTTCTTATTTCCCCAAATAATAATGTCAGTCCTGTTTTATAATGGTGGCACTATGCAGTATTTGTCCTTTTGTGACTGATATATTTCACCCAGCATAATGTCCTCCAGGCTCACCATTTTGAATAATATTTTATTAGTTCCTTATTTTTCAGTGCTGTGTAGTATTCCATTGTATGAATGTACTACAACTTCTCTATCAATTTGTTGATGTACACTTGGGTTGTTTGTTTCTATCTCTTTGCTATTGTGAAAAACACAGCAATAAACATATGCACGCATGCATCTGCATGGGTGGCAGTTCTGGTTTCTTTAGAGTATGTTCCCAATACTAGAAACTTTTTTAGAAAGTGCCATATTGCCTTCCATAGTAGTTGTACCATTTTACACTCCCACCAACACTGAATAAGTGTTCCAGTTTCTCTACAACCTCACCAACATTTATTGTTTGCTGCTCTGTTAAACTTTGCTGTTGTTACTGGGATGAAATAAAATATCACAGTTTTTTTTTTAAATTCGCATCTCTCTTAGAGCTAGGGATTTGAACATGTCTTCATGTGTTTGTTTGCCATCTGAATGTCTTTTTTGGTGAAGTGTCTTTTCATATCCTGTGTTCATTTTGTGATTGGGTTGTTTACCTTTATCTTGATGTGGTGCTGGTTGTTGTTGCTGTTTGCCATTGAGTCGCCTGTGACTCATAGTGATTTTATGTACAACAGCCCTAAACCCTACTCTATCTGGTGCCAATCTTACTGTCTCTGACATACCTACTCCCATTACCCTAGTCATTGAATCAATCCATCTCATTGAGGATCTTCCTTTCTTGTGCTGTACCTGCAACCACCTAAGCATGATGTCCCTCTGCAAGAACTGGTCCCTCCTTGCAACATGTCCAAAGTATGTCAGATAAAGCTTCGGAATACTTGCCTTCAAGAAGCAGCCTGGCTTCACCCTCTCTTGAATGAACCTGTTTATTCTCTTAGCAATTTACGGTATACTTAACACTCTTCCCCAGCACCACAGCTCAAAGGCATTAATTTTCTATCATCCCCAGTCATTCTCCAGTTCTCTGATACATAGCAAGTAATTGCAAAGACTATGGCCTGGATCAGGTGCACCTTAGTTTCCAGACTGACATCGCTGCTCTTCAGTACTTTGGAGAGGTCTCTGACAGCCTACTTTCCCAGTGTAATTCCTTTCTTGGTTTCCTGGCTGCTGGTACCAAGAGTGTTGATTATAGAACCAAGCAAACTAAAGCTGTTAACAATCTCAATCTCTTCACTATCTATCATGATGCTGCCATCAGCACAGTGGTAAGAATCTTTATTTTCTTAAATTCTAGGTAAAAGTCCCTTGTCAGACATGTCATTATCAAATATTTTTTCCTAGTCTGTGTTCTCCTTTTCACCCTGTTGGAGAAGTCTTTCAATGTGCTTTGGTATTTGATTATTAGAAGGTCTCATTCATCTATTTTATCCTCACCTGGTTGTAGGTTTTTTCAAAATGCTTGGAAGACTGTTCATGTGTGGATTCTAGAGTTCTTCTAGAGTTCTTCCAAGCTTTTCTCTGATGAAGTTTATAGTCCTTGGTTTTACTCCTAGGTCCTTGATCTTCTTTTAGTTGGTTTTTTAATATGGTGTGAGGTGTGGATCTTGCTTGAGTTTTCTGCAGAATTTCCAATTTTGCCAACACCATTTATTAAAGAGGCTTTTGTTTCCCCACTTAACTAATTTCATCTCTTTTGTCAGGGAAATTGAAAGAATTTGTTCAAACTTGTATTGAAATTTTGTAAATAAACGAATAGAGAAAAGATAAAAGAAAAAAAAAAGAGGGGGAAAAATCAGTTGACCATAGGTAGATGAGCTGATTTCTGGGTTCTCAATTTTAGTCCATCAATCTATGTGTCTCTCGCTGTACCAATACCACACTGTATTGACCACTATGACTGCGTAGTGGGATTTGGAAAAAGGGAGTGAGATTCCTTCTACCTTGTTTCTCTTTTTTTAGGAGTACTTTATTCAGGGTGCCTTTCTATTCTAGATGAAATTGGAAATTGCCTTTTCCATCTCTTTGAAGAATTAAATTGGTATTTGTATTGAGATTACACTGAATGTATACTTTGCCTTTGGTAGAACTATCATTTTCACAATATTGAGTCTTCCTATCCAAGAGCATAGCATATTTTTCCATTTCTCCAGATCTCTTTTTGTTTCTTGTAGTAATGTTTTGTAATTTTCTTTGAATAAGCCTTTTGTGTTTCTAGTTAGATTTACTCTCAAGTATTTAATCTTGTGATTAGCTATTGTGATGGGTATTGTTTTTCTTAGTTCCAGTTCTGTATTCTCTTTGTCACTGTAAAGAAATTAAATTGATTTTTGTATGTTGATCTTGTATTCTGACATTTTGCTGAATTGGTCAACTATATCTAATAGTTTTCTCGTGAGTCTTTAGAGTTTTCCAAGTATACCATCATATAACCTGCATATAGAGATAATTTTTCAGATCACAATGCTACAAAATCAGAAATTAATAATAAGAGGATAATGGAGAAAAAAACCCTATACATTTGGAATCTGAACAACACTTTGCTTGAACATGAGTGGGTTGTTGTTGTTGTTATGTGCCATCAAGTCATTTGCGACTCATAGCAACCCTATGTACAAGAGCTCTAAATGCCGCTCTATCCTGTGCCAACCTAGACATCTCAAACAAACTCATTCCCACCACTCCAGTCTCAGAATCGATCCACTTTTAGTGGCATCCACTTCCTAAATAACATGCCTCTGAAAACTCTATGAACTTTGATAAATGTCAATAGTTGTAGAGGGGCTTCAGGCCTTTTGTTTATAGGGTTGTTAAGAATTGGGCTAGACTCAAAGGCAATCAACAACAACAACAACAACATTAGCCTTTATACATCTATGAGTTAGAGTTGGCTTATTGTGTGGTTTAATTCTTCAGTATCCTTTTTTAGTATCTTCCCAGTAGTTCTATTTTTTCTTGAGATTGGTGTATTGAAGATACTACTATAGTGACATTGTCTACTTCCTTTTTCAGTTTTGTTAATGTTTACTTTGTATATTTTGCAGCTCTATGATTTAATGCATAGATATTTATTACTGTTATGTCCTCTTGTTCTGTTGACCCTTTAAGCATTATGTAGTGACCTTCCTTGTCCTTTGTGATGGTTATCACATTGAAATATATTTTATCAGATATTAATCGTAACCATTGTTGTTGTTATATGACATTGAGTCACCTGTGACTCATCATGACCCTATGTGCAACAGCCATAAACCCTGTTCTATCCTGTGCCAATATTATTGTCTCTGACACACTTATCCCCATTACCCCAGTCATTGAATCAATACATCTCATCAAGGGTCTTCCTCTCCGGCACTGTCTCTCCACACTTCTAAGCATGACATCCCTATGCAACTGGTCCCGCCTTGCAACATCTAAATTACGTCAGATGAAGCTTCAGAATCCTTGCTTTCAAGGAATAGCCTGGTTTTACCCTCTCCATGATGAACCTTTTCATTCTCTTAGCAGTCCATAAAATAGTCAATACTCTTCTTCAACACCACAACTCAAAGACATCAATTCTCCTTCTTTCATACCTAGTCATTGTCCAATTTTCTGATGCATAGCAAGTGATTGCAAAGACCATGGCCTGTATTTGGTGCACCTTTGTTTCCAGATTGACATCATTACTCTTTAGTACTTTGGAGAGGTCTCTGATAGCAGATTTCCCCAACATAGTAAGTACATCTTTTGATTTCCTGGATGCTGGTACCAAGAGTTTTGATTATGGAGTGAAGCAAACTAAAGTTGTTTACAATCTCAATCTCTTCTTCATCCATCACGATGCTGTTAATTGCCCCAGTAGTTAGAATCTTTGTTTTCTTCATATTGAGTTTCAATCCATATTGAAGGTGCAGTTCTTGACCTTCTGCAGCAAGCACTTCAGGTCCTCTCCAGTTTCAGCAAACAGAGTTGTGCCATCTGCATAATGCAAATTGTTGATGAGTCTCCCTTCAATCGTGATGGCACATTTCTCCTCATACAGCACAGCCTCCTGGATAATCGCTTCTGCATATTAATTGAAGTTATGGAGATAGGACACATCCCTGGCATACACCATTCCCAATTTTGAACCATACAGTGTTCCCTTGCTCTCTTCTGATGACTGTATCTTGGTCCAAGTATAGATTTTGAATAAGCATGAACAAGTGTTCTGGAATTCCCATTCTTTTCAGAGTTAGCCACAGTTTGTTTTGGTACACACAGTCAAACACCTTTGCATAATCAATGAAATACAGATAGATATTCCTCTGGGACTCCCTCTAACATTTGCTACAATATCCCTAGTATGACAACCCCTTCTAAACCCAGCCTTCACTTCAGGCAGTTCTCTGTTGATGTGCTGTTTCAGTCATTTTTGGATAATCTTCAGCATAATCTTGCTTGCATGTGATATTAATATTGTTCAATAATTTCCACACTCTGTTGGATCACCTTTCTTTGGAATGGGAACAACTATAGGTCTCTAATAGTCAGTTGGCCAGGAGGTTGTCCTTTAGCTTTCTTGGCACAACTTGGTGAGCACATCTAGGGCAGCATCTAGTGGTTGAAATATATCAATTGGTATACCATCAATTCCTAGGACCTTGTTTTTTACCGATTCTTCTAGAGCATCTTGAACTTCTTCCTTCATCACCACAGGCTCTTGCTCATAAGTTATTTCATTAAATTCTTCTGTGTCTGCTCATTTTTTTTACAATGATTCTGTATACTCTTTTCATCTTCTTTTAATACTTTCTGGATCATTTCATATTCTGTCCAAAGAAAGCATCCTTAAGTATCACAACTCAAGGCTTGAATTTGTTCTTCAGTTCCTTGAGCTTAAGAAATGCTGAGTGAGTTTGGCCCTTTTAATTTTCTGGCTCCAGCTCTTGGCACTTTACTCCTTAATATCTTTATTCCCCCCCACTCCCACCCCCGCCTCTGCTTTGGCTTCTCAGTGCTCCAGTGCAATATTCAGAGTCTCTTCTGGCATCCAATTTGATCTTTTCTTCCTCCTCTGTCTTTGTAATGACCTTTTGCACTCTTTCTGGATGCTTACTACTCCTGCTTTTTTTTTTTTTCTTCTCTTCTGACATCCATTTTGGTCTTTTCTTCCTCTTCTGTCTTTGCAATGACCGTTTGCACTCTTTCTGGATGCTTACTACTCCTGCTTTTTTTTTTTTTCTGGTTGCCATTTGCTTGTTATATTTTTCCTCCATCCTTTTCTTTTTAGTCTTTCTTTATCTTCACTTTTCAGATGTGTCTCTTGTAGACAGCATAATGATGAATTTTGGTTTTTTATCCTATCTGCTACTCTTTTTTTCTTCAATAGTACATTTAAACCTTTCACATTCCATGTAATTACTGAGAGGCAAGATTCTATTACTATCATTTTGTTGAGTTCTTTTCCGTGTTATTGCTGGTTAATTTGTCCCATCCTGTTTTCTGTGGCACCTCTGTAAGGAGGACATCTCTCAGTGTTTCTTGCAACTCTGATTCTATTTTTAAAAACTCCCTTAAGTTCTATTTTTTCTGAAAATATGTTGATCTCTCCTTCATATTTGATGGACAGTTTTACTGGGGACAGTATTCTTGGTTTACATATGTGTTCTTTGAGTATTCGATATATGTCATTCTACTATCTTCTTGCTCACATCGTTTCTGCTGAGAAATCAGCACTTTACTTTTTTTGCTCTCTTTTATAGGTTGTCCTTTGCTTTTCCCTAGCTGCTTTCAGGATTTTCTCCTTATCTTTGGTTCTGGCAAATTTGTCTATGATACGCCTTAGTGTTTTTCTTTGGGGGTATATTCTATGTAGTATTCACTAAGCTTCTTAAATATATATTTTCTCATTCTTCATTATGCCTGGAAAGTTTTCTTCTACTAATTCTTCCACAATTTTCTTGTTGCCTTTACTTGCTTCTTCTTGTTCTGAGATTCTGATTATGCACATGTTATTCCTCTTGATAGTGTCCCACATTGTTGTTAGGCTTTCTTCTTTTTCCTTCCTTTTTAATTCTGCTTTTTTGTTCTGGTAGATCAGTGGTGACAATTCTATTTTTACTGATTATGTGTTCCATGTCTTCAGCTCTGTTCATCTATCCCTTCAACATATTGATAGTGTCTGAAACATTGGTCCTCATATTCTGGATTGTAGTTTCTTGTTTTTGCAAAGCCTCTAAATCTGCATTGTCTTGGATTCTTTTTTTAAGTTGTTCTTGGTTTTTGCTTACAATGGCCTGTATTTCTTTGCGTTTGTCTTTCACCCATTGAAAGTATTTAATCAAGGGAGCTCTGGTGGCCTAGTGGCAAGAAGCTGCACTGCAATCCCAGAGGTACACGGTTCAAATCCACCAGATGCTTTGCTGGAGAAGGAGGGGCAATCTCCTCCTGTACAAGTCAGATCTGATTTGACAGTACACGCACAAAATAATAATACAATAAAACATTATTTTTTTTAAAAAAGAAAATATTTAATCATCTTTGTTTTCAATTCTGTGTCAGAAAGTTCCATCAGACCTGGCTTCAGGAAATCCACTGATACTGTGTAACTTTTTTGGGATGACATCTTATTTTGAGTTTGTGTAGGGTGTGAGGCGGTCTTCTTTCTTGATTCCTTGACTCTCTTAAGGCTTCTTCCTTGACATTGCTGTGTTTTTCATGCCTTAGGCCATAGCAGGCTCTTAGTCTAAAAGTCTTGTCTCTGGAAGTCACTGCTACAGAGGATAGCAAGGCAGCTACCCTGCTTGAGTTTCTAAACTTTTGACTTAAGGGAAGATTTGCTTCAAGTTGGAGAGAAAAATAGCATGTGAATTAGCAGCCTCCTCTGTCAGGCAACTGCTGCACCTAGGCCAGTCCAAGGTGCTCTGGGCCAAAGACAGCTCAAGCTTTGGGAAGGGGGAGGAAATGAAATGGGTTCACCTATGATACTGATGTCTCTGGCACAGTTCAAAGGGATGACAGTGGGTCATCCTCCAGGTTGTGGAGCTGAACTTTCAGACGGCAGGGAGCAGGCGGCAGGCGGAGCATCCAGATGGTGGGCAAGGTCCTTCAGGGGGCAGGTTCGAGGGTCTAGGTGGCATGGCTAGGACCTCCACTCAGAGGGGTGGGGAGTGCCTGCCAGGCAGTGGTGCTGAAGTCTGGTGCTCCAGGCAAGAGAGCAATCCAGGCCACACTTAAAAAAAAAATTAAGACCGGTATCTAGTTAATTGACTGGATATGCAGTGCAGCAGTATGCCAAAATAATTTCTCTTATATTAAATTGACTAGCATGAAAAAAAATTCCAAAATTATTTAGTTGAGTGGTTATTGTTAAAACAAGAATGGAAGAATGCAAAGAAAGGCAAAAATCAGCATATTCGATTACGCATGCGCCTGAGCGCTGTGTGATGCAAGGGGGCGGCGCGGGCAACTGTCTGCGCATGCGCAGAGCTTGCTCAACACGCTTTATTTAGGTTGCCTGGCCATTTCTTTTCAGCTCTGTTGGACTTGGCTGTGCTGCGTTAATTTCTACACCAGGCTCTCTCTCTCTCTCTTTTTTTTTTTTAAATTTAGGTTGTTTATTTTTCATTTCAATGAACATCTACAGAGATTTAGGAATTTCATTCATTCATTGTTGCAC
>NW_006399887.1:4222599-4227964 GCF_000299155.1 Elephantulus edwardii
CAAGAGAAGGCAGACCGAGTGGCGAGGCTTTTGTTGAACTTGAATCAGAAGATGAAGTCAAATTGGCCCTGAAAAAAGAGAAACTATGGGACACAGATATGTTGAAGTATTCAAGTCAAACAACGTTGAAATGGATTGGGTGTTGAAGCATACTGGTCCAAATAGTCCCTACACGGCCAATGATGGCTTTGTGCGGCTTAGAGGACTCCCTTTTGGATGTAGCAAGGAAGAAATTGTTCAGTTCTTCTCAGGGTTGGAAATCGTGCCAAATGGGATAACATTGCCGGTGGACTTCCAGGGGAGGAGTACGGGGGAGGCCTTCGTGCAGTTTGCTTCACAGGAAATAGCTGAAAAGGCTCTAAAGAAACACAAGGAAAGAATAGGGCACAGGTATATTGAAATCTTTAAGAGCAGTCGAGCTGAAGTTAGAACTCACTATGATCTGCCTCGGAAACTTATGGCCATGCAGCCATAAGTCCCTATGACAGACCTGGGGCTTGGAGAGGGTATAACAGTATTGGCAGAGGAGCTGACTTTGAAAGAATGAGGTGTGGAGGTTATGGAGGCTATGATGACTATAATGGCTATAATGATGGCTATGGATTTGGGTCAGATAGATTTGGAAGAGACCTCAATTACTGTTTTTCAGGAATGTCTGATCACAGATATGGGGATGGTGGATCTACTTTCCAGAGCACAACAGGACACTGTGTACACATGAGGGGGTTGCCTTACAGAGCTACTGAGAATGACATTTATAATTTCTTTTCACCACTCAACCCTGTGAGAGTACATATTGAAATCGGTCCAGATGACAGAGTAACTGGTGAAGCAGAGGTTGAGTTTGCTACTCATGAAGATGCTGTGGCAGCTATGTCAAAAGACAAAGCGAATATGCAACACAGATACGTAGAACTCTTCTTGAATTCTACAGCAGGAGCAAGCGGTGGTGCTTATGGTAGCCAAATGATGGGAGGCATGGGCTTGTCAAACCAGTCCAGTTACGGTGGCCCAGCTAGCCAGCAGCTGAGTGGTGGTTATGGAGGTGGCTATGGTGGTCAGAGCAGCATGAGTGGATATGACCAAGTTTTACAGGAAAACTCCAGTGATTTTCAATCAAACATTGCATAGGTAACCAAGAAACAGTGAACAGCAGCTACTACAGTAGTAGAAGCTGTGCAACTATGGGAGTGAATGGAATGGGAGGGATGTCTAGCATGTCCAGTATGAGTGGTGGATGGGGAATGTAATCCTGATCACTGACTAAACATTTTTTTAAAAGAAAAAAAAAACTCACATTTAACAGTTTTTGCAATACAAGCTTGTGATTTATGCTTACTCTAAGTGGAAATCAGGATTATTTTTAAAGATTGCAGGTTGAGTGTTTTTGAACAGAACACATTCATCCAGGTGTACAACGAAGTTTGAGTAAATAAACTGTTATTTTCAGCTTTTCTCAAGTAGTAGTAGAATGTACTTAGCAGTAAGCGTATTTAGGTTAAAGCAGTTCAATTATGTTAAATGTTGCTTATACCACATTACATGGAAACACTGAGTGCATGTTGAAAGACATGCTTTTTTTAAAGAATACTCAAATATAGGAGCCCTTGTCTACAATTAAAAGTGAAATATTTGGCATGTTTGTTACTTCTAGTTTCATTTAATAACCTGTAAGGGCACGTAAGTTTAAACCTTCCCCCTTTTTTTAAAGTTAATGGAAATGAGACGCAATACCAATACTTTAGGATTATGTTCTTGGTGTTTGTATGAAATTCTGAGGCCTTGATTTAAATCTTCATTGTATTGTGATTCCCTTTATAGGTGTATTGCGCTAAGTGAAACTTGTCAAATAAATTTTCCTTTTAAAAACTGGAAAAAAATCAGCATATTCAGAGTATATGTCAATAAGTACAGTGCTTGGAGCTTGGATAGAAACTGATATGTTTCTATGTTTTTTTAAATAAAAAAGTTTCATTGACAGTGGATATCTATAAATCAGTTATACTTTTTGAATGATCATACTGGAAGATAAATACATATATTTTTGTCAATACCTCTAGGCTCAGTTAACATAATATTTAGATCAGTAAACATTACTAAGGGTAGCTCTGATGGCCTAGTGACAAGAAGCTGCACTGTAATCCAAAAGGCAGGCAATTTGAATCCACCAGCTGCTTTGCAGGAGGTTGGACAATCTCTTCCCACATGATTAACTGCCTCTGAAAACCTGTCAGAGGGTCTACTATGGATTGGCTCCAACTCAGTACACAGCAACAAACAACAAACATCACTAATAGATCAGTTGATATTCCTTCTTGGTTGCCATAGAGGAAAATGAGCCATGGTTGAGTTAATTCTAAATACACGGATTTTTCAAGTTTGTAAATCATTATAGGATACTGCTCATCTTCTCTTGCGGAGGGGCTGGTGGGCACTAACCAGCTGCCTTTAATCAGTAGCCTGATACATTGCACACCAGACCTAGATATATGTGAGTGTGTGTAATTATGTATGTAAGTTCCTCAAGGAGATGAATTGGCATAGTTAATGTCACAATATATTTAAGAATGTTACAGCACCTAACAATCAAGATATATACCTATGTATGCCTGTGGTGATAATAAAGAAGTTCAAGCTGCTCTGAAAGAATTCCCATAAAGAAGACCCCAGGAAGTGAAGGCATGCCAATTAGCATATTTCAACAAACAGTTGCTGCCATGGATATGCTCAACAAGTTGTGCCAAGAAATCTGGAGGACAGCCACCTGGCCAGCTGACTGGAAGATGTCTATATTTGTTCCCTTTCCAAAGAAAGGGAACCTGACAGATTGCGGAAATTATAAAACAATATCACATGCAAACAAAAGTCTGCTGAAAATTACCCAAAATGACTGGAACAGTATGTAAACAGAGGACTACTTGAAGTGCAGGTTGGCTTTAGAAGACGCTGTGGTACTAGGGAGATTATAGTTAATGTTAGATGGATCTTGGCTGAAAGTAGAGAGTACTAGAGGAATATCTATCTGTGTTTCATTTACTGTGCAAAGGCATTTGACTGTGTGGATCACAACAAACTGTGGCTGACTCTGAAAAGACTGGGAATCCAAGAACACTTGATCATACTTATGCAAAATCTATACTTTTGAACCAGGAGGTAGTCATCAGAAGAAAGCAAGGGAACATTTCTTGATTCAAAATTGAGAAGGTTGTACACAAGGGATGTGTCCTATCTCCATACCTTTTCAATCTATATGCAGAAGAGATTCTCTGGGAGGCAGGGCTGTATGAGTAGAAAAGTGGTATCAGGATTTTAGGAAGACTCATCAACAATTTGCATTACGCAGATGACACAACCCTGCTTTCTGAAACTGAGGAGGACCTGAAGTGATTGCTGCAGAAGGTCAAGGACTGCACCTTCAATATGGATTGAAGCTCAATATAAAAAAAGATTCTCACCACTGGGCCAATTGGCAGCATCATGACAGACAATGAGGAGATTGAGATTGTTAACAGCTTCAGTTTGCTTGACTCCAAAATCAACACCAGCAGGTAGGAAATCAAGAGATGAATTGCATTGGGGAAAGTCTGCTCTCTGAGACCTCTCCAAACATTGAAGAGGAACGATGTCAGTCTGGAGACTAAGGTGTGCCTGATTCAGGCCATGATCTTTGCAATTACTTGCAGTGTGTCAGAAAGCTGAACAATGACCAGGAATGATGGAAGGAGAATTGATAAGCCTTTGAGTTGTGGTGCTGGAGAAGAGTATTGAATATACCATGGACTGCTGGAACAAACAGGTTTGTTTTAGAGAGGGTGAGACCAGGCTGCTCCTTGGAGGCAAGGATTCTGAAGCTTCATCTGACATACTTTGGACATTTTGCAAGGAGGGATCAGTTCTTGGAGAGGCACGCCATGCATGGGAAGGTGGAGGGTCAACCCAAGAGAGGAAGGATCTTGATGAGATGGATTGATTCAGTAATTGGTATAATGGGGGTAGGTGTGTCAGAGACATTAAGATTGGCACAGAATAGAGCAGGGTATAGATCACTATGAGTCACAAATGGCTTGATGGCACAGAACAACAAACAATAACATGTATATAATACAGAAGTAGGTGGATTCAAACAGGCAATATTTTTTGTCAGTGGCTGAATGCATAGTACTGCACCACCAAGGATCTTTGACGCTTATTTAACATAAGTATTTTCTCTGTAGATTTCTTGTACTTAAAAATAAAAGGGTGCCCTGTAGCATTAGATATGGGAATTATTTTCAACAACAATTCACAAACCCCCCCCCAAAGACGAAAAAGCATAAAATCTGGAAAACCTGACATGAAATAGAATTTGTGTTTACACCCTTCAAGATGAAACAAAAAGAACATTGCCTTGTTTGACTTCGGCTGGGAATGTGTGTGATTCAATTTTAGCTCCCTCTAGTTATTTTAAAATGGCCTTCTTTGTTCTTTCAACTTATTTATAATAGCTAATTTAAAGCCTTTGTCTACTAAGTTCAGTGTCTGAACTTCTTTAGGGTCCTTTTCTATTGGCAATTCCCCCCTCTTGTGTTTGGACCATTTTTTCTTATTAGTCTGCACGCCTCTTAATTTTTCTTTTAAATTGCAGTGAAAAAATATAGAATGTGGCTACTCAACAAATCAGATATGCCCACCACAGGATTTGTTTATATTAATGTTTTTTATTGTTTCTGTTTATTTTGTGATTTTCTTTAAAACAAATTTGCAAAGTTGGTTTTCTTTTCAGGCATGATCATCATTGATCTGTATTCATCTTGTTATTGTTCTTAGGTGCCAGTGAGGTAGTCCCAACTAATCCCTGCGTAAAAAAGAACAAAACACAGCCCAGTCCTGCACCAGCCTCACATAGCTTGCTGTGTTTGAGCCCATTGTTGCATGTCACTGTATCAATCTATCTTATTGAGAGTCTGCTTCTTTCTCCCTAACTCTCTACATTATAACTGTCATATCCTTTACCAGAAACTAGACTCTTCTGCTAATATGTCCCAAGCATCTAAGTCACAGACTCATCATTCTTATTTTGAAGGAACACTTTGGCCATCATTATTTCAAGACAAGCTTATATTTCCTTTTATTTCCCTGGTAATTTCAGTATTCTTATTTTATTTTTTTAATTTTTTTAATATTTTTTTATTGGGAAGAACATATTGGGGGTACAAGGAGTTGAGGTTGGGGGCATAAGGGTGAGGATGGGCCAGGATGCAGTTGCAGAGCTGCACAGTTTGATCGGTGGGGGGAGCAGGTGAAGGAAATGATGAGGGTCCAGTGGGGACCAGATGCTACAGAAGAATGACAAGCATTTTCCAATAGTAATTAAACCAACTGTCTT
>NW_006399887.1:4229117-4252705 GCF_000299155.1 Elephantulus edwardii
GGGCATGCATCCCATCCCCCACCTCCTAACGCAGGCGGCCAGCGGGGTGCGCGCCCCCCCAGCGCAGGAGGCCTGCAAGAGGCGCGCAGCCCCCCCAGCGCGGGCAGCCGTTGGGGGCGTGCCCCCCCACCCCTCCACACGGGCGCTCGGCCAGTGTGCGGCCCCTCTTGTGCGGGCGGCAGGAGGCACCCGCTTCCCCCACAGCCGCCATCCTGGCTCCAAGAATTCTCTCCAGTACAAGACCACCTTGAGGCAGTGTGGTGGCTTCACTGTATCAGTCTTGAGGAGGGCCGGTGCCCAGCATCCATCCTGAGTGAGGGAATCCATTCCTTCAGGTTGTGGAAGCCTCATGGAGCTGCATCAGCTGTTCATTGCTGGCACGGGCTCTGGGGGGGGGGATGGGAGCCACGAGACTCACCCATTTCTCCTTGGGAATCCTTGAATTCCTGTTGTTGAGCTTCAATCTTCACTGAGGGCCAGTCATCAACTGTTTAAGTGTTCAATTATCAATAAGCTAAAGTCTGTGGAAGGCCATAATGGCCCTGCTTTAAGTGGTTCACTACTACCGCAGCTCACCACACTGTCTCTGCCTCTGCTGCCATCTTGGATCTCCCTAATTTCAGTATTCTTAAAAACCATCATTCAAATACATCAGTTCTTCTTTAGCCTTTCTTACTCACCTTCAAAATGTTTATGAAAAAAATTGAAAAACACTGTGCTTGATTGAGGTATAGCCTACTCTTCAAAGTGACATCTTTTCAAAACTTTCAAGAGGTTTTCTGCCACAGGTTGGCTCTCTATGCAACATATTTTTTGTTTTGTTGGCTGGGGTTTCAATTGGCATTTAATGTAAATGCAAATAAAATTGAGTCTTTGCCAACTTTTCTTCATTTATCCAGATGTTTAAGCAGGATAGTCTGACTAATCTTTCTTTCACAGAGAAGCTAGTGGGCTTGAAACACCAACCTTGTGATTAGGTGTCAAGTGTCATAGGGGACTTATATCTATCCTCAGATGTAATATGGAGATTATCAAACAATATAATTGATATCACATGCAAGCAAATATTGCTTATAATCATAAAAAAAATGACTAGAACAGTACGTTGACAGAGAACTGCCAGAACTTCAGGCTGAGTTTAAAAAAGACTATGTCTCGGATCCACAGGGTGCCCAGCCAAGCTGTTGGCTGGATCTTTGCAGGATCAATAAAGAGACCTTGACAGGGGGGAAAAAAGACTATGTCTCTTCTAAAGGATATTGTTGCTGATGCCATCTGGATCCTGGCTGAAAGGACAGAATACCAGAAGA
This sequence comes from Elephantulus edwardii, assembly GCF_000299155.1. Classification (NCBI taxonomy): domain Eukaryota; kingdom Metazoa; phylum Chordata; class Mammalia; order Macroscelidea; family Macroscelididae; genus Elephantulus; species Elephantulus edwardii. Next base: position 4,230,428 of record NW_006399887.1, read on the forward strand.
ATATCTATTTGTGGTTTATTGACTAAACAACAGCATTTGTCTGTGTGGATCATAACAGACTATGGAGAACATTGAGAAAAGTAAGAATCCCAGAACACTTAATTATGCTCATACAAAACCTATACCTACACCAAGTGCTGTTTTCCGAACAGACCAAGAGAACACTGCATGGTTTAAAATCAGGAAAGGTATGTGCCAGGGTTGTATCCTTTATCCATATCTCTACAATCTGTATGCTGAGCAAATTATTTGAGAAGCTGAAGTCTATGAAGAAAAAGGTATCATCAGAATAGAAGGAAAATTCAACAACTTTCATTATGCAGATGACACAACTTTGCTGAAATTGAGGAGGACTTTAAATGCTTATTGCAAAAGATCAAAGACTATCACCTTCAGTACGGATTGCCTCTTAATATCAAGAAGACAAAACCTCTCCCCACTGGACAATAAGCTGCATGATGACAGATCAAGAAAAGACTGAAATTTTCAATAATTTCATCATACTTGGGTCTACAATGAACCCTTGGTACTAACAATCAGGAGATCAGGAGATGCATTGCATTGGGCAATCCTGCTGTTAGAGACCTCTCCAAAATACCAAGAAGCAGTGATGTCAGTTTGAAGACTAATGTGCACTTGACTAAGCCATGATCTTTTCAATCTCTTGGTGTGCTGCTGAGAGCTGGACAGTGAATAAGGATGACAGAAGAAGTGATGCCTTTGAAGCATGGTTGGAGAAGAGTACTGAAAAATTACAAAAAGTCTAACAGACATATCTTAGAGAAAGTACAAACAGGATACTCCTTGGAGTCAAGAATGACAAGGCTTTGTTTCACATACTTAGGACATGTAACTAGAAAGGGCTTTTCCTTGGAGAGAGACATCATGGAAAGCAGTGAAAGAGAGTAAGACCTTCAACACAAAGGAATGATAACAGTGACTGTAGCAATGGGCTTAAGAGTGTCAGAGTTGTTGAGGAAGGTACACGATAAGAGAGATTTCAGATCTGTGGTTCATAGGGTTGTACTCTATCTACTTGGTGGCACCTAACAACAACCACATCATGATGTTTGGAGCCTTTGTGGCATATATCATGGTTATACTGTTAATGCAAAGTTGGCAGTTCAAGCCTACTACTGATCATAGCTTTGGAAGAAGATGTGACCATTTTCTTCCATAAAGACTACTCTGTTCTACTCTTTCCTCTATAATTGGGATGAGTTAGAGTAAACTCACAGCAGCATAACAATTTGAGATTTTATGGGGTTTCCCACCCCCCCCCAATTATGATGTTACTTATTGGTCTAACTGTAAGGATCTTCATATATTGAATTACGATCCTTATGGAAGGCTGTCTTTCCTCTTATCAGGTAAGTGTTTTAATTCTTACATTTTCAGCAAGCAAACTTTTGTTATGTGCATGCCACAAGTTATCAATGATTCATCTTCCAATGCTCGTGCTGCATTCTTCTTCATATAATCCAGTTTCTTGGATTATCTGCTCATCATACTGTTTGAATAGTATTGTGAAAGGATACAACACTGACACACATATTTACTGATTTTTAAACCATGCTTGTTCTGCTTGAATGACTGTCTCTCAGTCTATGTAGAAGTTCTGCATTAGCACAATTAAGTGTTCTGGCATTATCATTCTTTGTAACATTATCCATAATTTGTTATAATCCAGTCCTCACAATTCAATGCCATTATACAATCAATAAAATACAGAAAAATACTTTTTATATTCTGTGCTTTATCAGCAATGATAGCTCACTCTATTTTCCACATTCACTTGTAAATTAATGATTGGACAAAGATTCCTTTCAATATCTTTAACCAATTCCTTCTAGGAATAGTCAAGGGACTCCGTGCATGTCGGAGCATATTTCCAATGTGATACTAGAAAGGTTACAACTCTACCTTAACTTTTAATTCCTACTTTGCAAAACCATCATATTAGCCTTGGTGAAAGATTAGGGCCTTCTTAGGTCTTTCTTGAATGCAAACCCCTCTACCTTTGATGGTCTTTTAGATTCCCAGGGATAGTAAAGATTTTCAAAACAGACATTTCAGCTCCCAGATTTTTCTTTCTTTCTTTTTTTTTTTTTTGTTCTGTTTCTTATGCGCCCCTAGTATTAGTCCACCTCAGGCATGTTTGATGTTGCTCAGCTGTTGAATTGTCACTGTTATTTTATGTATTTATTTTGGGCAAGTTCTTCAGAGCGAAAAGCTGGTCTTTCTGAATGACAGAATACTGACAAGCATGTCAAAGAATAATAGTTTTCTGAGAATGCAGCTTTTTGGGTGGCTACAAAAAACCTGTCCAGCCCTCTCTTGTAGCGATTTGGCTGCTGCTTTTTCAGAGCTACCAATAGGGAGCTCTGATGGTCTAGTGGGGAAGGAGAAGTGCTGTTAACCCAAAGACCCATGGTTTAAATTCTAATCCGTCAGTTACTCCATGGGAGAAAGATGGACAATCTACTTATGCACAATCTATTGCCTCTGAAAACCCATTGGAGAGGTAGCTCTTATTTACTTCTGTTTCAATGGCACATGGCAACAATAGTTGGTCTTTAAGGCTGAAGAGGAATGGAACTAGGGCAAGTTAAGATGCCACAAAGTTTGCCATTGTTATGCAGGTTGATCCATTTTTCTTGAATAAATATTCCTGTATTGCTATAAGTCTTTGGTTAGTCTCCTGGGTCCTGAAAAAGTTGAACTTTTGTCAGAGTTCTCACCACTTTCATGGAGAAAAGGATTTCAGGGGTTCTTACTTGCAATTTTAAAAGTATTTCCTCTATTTTTTTTTTAACTTGAAATATTCTTGGTTGGTCATGATATATTAACCTCTTTGCTTACCTTTGAATTTGATTTGCTTGTTTTGGGATTTTTTTGGGGTTTGGGTGGGGTGGAGGTTATTTTGTTTGTTTTTTTGGTTTTTTTTGTGGGGATGGAAGGAGCTATTTGCAGTTATTAGTATATAAAATGTAGCTGTAATCTTCCTTTCTGTTAATAGTCTTATCTGGGTTTCACAATAAGGATTTGCTGAACTTACAAAAATAGCTAGGAGGGGTTTGTGTAAGATGGATATTATTTCTTCTATTAATATTTAAAATGGATTTTATTTCTTTTGTTTGTTTTATTTTTTTATTCATTCTTTGTTACACATTTTCCTTCTCCTCTGCCAGTCCACTTGGCAGGGCAGCTCTTGCTCCAGATTGTTGTCATACATATAATGTCTAATCATATATTTCCTTCAGATAGTTCTTCCCCTCATCTGTTCCAATGCAGTGTTCATTACAAAATGGATTTTCAGTGAAGCCACTTGGGTATGGGTATTTGTGAGAAGATTTTTAATTGCAGACTGAGTATCTTAAGTGGATAAAGAATTGGTTATATTTTTAAATGTCAGTCTAGTTCCTTTTTGTATATTTCACGAAGTTTACTTGCTGTATTACCATTTTAAAATATATTTGCCTTTATATGGTGCAATCATAACGGCATTTGGTTTGAATCCACCAACTGCTTTGCTGGGAAAAGTTGAACAACCTCTTCCTGTTTGATTTACTGCCTCTGAAAAACTCACTGGAGGGTCAGTGATGGGTTGATTCCAACTTGACATCACACAACAACAAAAACAACACACAACGTTGTCTTCACTTTTTATGTCTTTTAGGATGCTATGGTAATGATGTTTCCACATTTCATATCAGCAATATATGGGTTTTTTTTTCCTTTTTGAAAGTCCAGCTGTGAGTCTCTTCAAAGAGATATTTTTCTATTTTAAAAAGTTTTTCGTGCTTTCTCTTTCTAATTTTTGAGTGTTTAGTATCCTGAAGGTTCAAAACTTTGAGTGGCATTCAGAAAGCCAATTCCAAGTGTCAGCTCTGCTTATTACTTCTCTTTCCATTTTTGACATGGTATAACAGATCTGCCTTATTGAGGGCTTATTCTTCTCTAGAGTTGGACTCTTCTGTTAATTCCTATGACTGGTTCTTGGCTTTGTAGACCTTTCTGCTACAGGATAAAAGAGCATCTTTCTAAATTTCCTTGAACACTTACAATATTGCCATAAGTTGGAATCAATTTATGGCTGCCAGTGAGTTTGGATTAAGGTTCTAAAAGTCTAGGGAGAACCTCTGGCTCTTAATTTCTTATAGCTTTTGTTGTGTTGTTATGTGCCATCAAGTTGCTTGCGACTCATAGGGACCCTATGTACAACAGCCCTAAATCCTGCTCTATCCTATGCCGATCCGACACACCCATCCCGATTACCCCCATCACTGAATCAATCCAACTCATAGAGGGTCTTCCCCTTCTGCACCGTCCCTCCACCCTCCCAAGCATGATGTCCCTTTTTTTCTGAGCAATGATGTCAGTCTAGAAACGAAAGTGTGCCTGATCCAAGCCATGGTCTTCTCAATTGCTTGCTGTGCATCTGAGAGCTGGACAACCAGCTTTTCAGTCAGTCATTGGATACAATCTTTCTGGAGACTGGTGTGCTCTTGAGTGAAATAATTATCTACAGTGGAGACAAAGCTTGAAGGAACTGACGCAAAAGACTTTTTGCTGACGACCGGTGCAAGTCTTTGCTTGAAGGGATCCTTGGAGTGGGCACAGAGTGGAGCCAGATTACTTCACTTCAATTGGAGACTGAGCAGACTTTGCTAGCTTGCAGTTTTTATGAGTCTCCTTCTGCCTCTGATTTGTCTTCATGTCTAGAATGCAGTTCTCTCAAAGTCCTCCTTTCTCCTTGGGTGGCCCCTAATTCCAATTGTTTTCTTTTCAGAACAATAAGACAGCTGAAAATGTCAGTGTACTTTTCAGAGTTTTTCTGCTCAGCTCTCTAGTATCTTACCCCTGTGGCAAATGCCTTGCAGGGAAATCTCTCAAGTGGTACCCTAGCATGAATGCACTTTCCTTTCACTGTGCATAGTTGGTCCATAATCCCAAACTGCTTGGGCAGCATCAGCCTCTAATTTTTGTTCTCCACCCTGGCTCTCCAGAACCACAGACTCTGGTGGGATTTCTGTCTCTTTGAAGAAACTCATATACAGATTTTTTTAGAAAGAATAGAGAGCATGAAAAACAGGGGCCCAGCAGTTCTCCATTGAAGACCCTCTTTCTAGTTTCCCTGTATCTTTATTGAAAATTATCAGGAGGTCAATCACAATGATAATTCAATGCAAAAGAAGCCAAGCTCTTTCTATTGAAAACCTTCCCATTGACTCAGAAGGGAGGGGTAAGCAAATGCAATAATCTGGTAAATCCTTAAGGAATGCCTTGGTGCCTCAGGGTGAATTCCATCCTGAAATAGCATTTGGTTTATTACAAATATTAAGTATTGGCTTCCCATATTTTCCCCCTTTTGTTTTTATCATAATTATGTTATCATCTAGATAAACATCTTCTCTTTGATTCATTTTTGCTTGTTTTTGTTCTCTCCAACCTTTATACACAAACAAACAAATTAAACATAATAAACTCAAAGAAATACTTTTAAAAATCTCCATATGATCAGAAGGATCCAGGTTGGAAAGTCTTGAGAGTCTGTTTTTATTGTCTTATTGCCACAGTCCTTGTTAAAACCAGTCTGATTAATCTCCTTTGTCAGCAGTTCCTTTACCATTCCCTATCACTCCCCCTGAGAGAGACTTCACTCTGATTCACTAGGAGAGAGGGTGCCTTATTTTCTTAGCTACTTCCTACTGGAAAAGGTAGGTTTCAGGGTGAAGATCTTCTCTCACTACTCTAAATGGCTCCTTTGGCAATAGGATACACATAGATTATTGTGGAGATTGATTTTGGAACCTAGATGCACTGTTATCAGTTGTGCTTAGGGATACAGATTCATATCCTTGGAGATGCATCATGGAACTATTGCAGCCTAGAAGACACAAATTTAACTAGTAAGTTAAAAATGCACGGGCCAAAAATTAAAAGCAATAATAATATTCACATGCAAGCAAGATTTTACAGAAGATTATACAAAAACGACTGGAACAGCACATCAACAGAGAACTACCAGAAGTCCAGGCTGGTTTCAGAAAGGGTCGTGGTACTAGAGATATTGTAGCTGATGTTAGATGGATCTTGGCTGAAAGCAGGGAATACCAGAAGAATGTCTATCTGTGTTTCATTGACTATGCAAAGGCATTTGACTGTGTGGATCATAACAAACTGTGGCTGACTCTGAGAAGAATGGGAATCCCAGAACACTTGATCGTTCTAATGTGAAACCTATACTTGGACCAGGAGGCAGTCCTCAGAACAGAGCAAGGGAACACTGCATGGTTCAAAATTGGGAAGGGCGTACGCCAGGGATGCATCCTATCTCCATACCTTTTCAACCTATATGCAGAACAGATTATCCAGGAGGCTGGGTTCTATGAGGAGAAATGTGGGGTCAAGATTGGTGGACGATTTATCAACAATCTGCGTTATGCGGATGACACAACCCTGCTTGCTGAAACTGAAGAGGACCTGAAGTGCCTGCTGCAAAGTGTCAAGGACTGCAGCTTACAATATGGATTGAGGCTCAATGTCAAGAAGACAAAGATTCTCACCACTGGACCAATTGGCAGCATCAGGATGGATGGTGAAGAGATTGAGATTGTACACAGCTTTAGTTTGCTTGGCTCCATAGTCAACAGTCTTGGCACCAGCAGCCAGGAAATTAAAAGGCGCATTGCCATGGGAAAGTCTGCTGTTAGGGACATCTCCAAGGTGCTGAAGAGCAGTGGTGTCTCTCTGGAGACTAAGGTGCGTCTGATACAGGCCATGGTCTTCGCAATCACCTGTTATGCATCAGAGAGTTGGACAATGACCAAGGAGGATAGAAGGAGAATTGATGCCTTTGAGCTGTGGTGCCGGAGAAGAGTATTGAGAATACCATGGACTGCTAGGAAAACAAACAGATTTGTCCTGGAGAGGGTTAAACCGGGTGGCTCCTTGGAGGCAAGGATTCTGAGGCTCCGTCTAACATACTTTGGACATGTTGTGAGGAGAGACCGGTCCTTGGAGAGGGACATCATGCTTGGGAGGGTGGAGGGACGGCGCAGGAGAGGAAGGCCCTCTGTGAGGTGGATTGATTCGGTGACTGGGATAATCAGGATGGGAGTGTCAGAGACAGTGTGATTGGCACAGGACAGAGCAGAGTTTAGGGCTGTTGTACATAGGGTCGCTATGAGTCGCAAGCGACTCGATGGCACATAACAACAACAACAAAATAATATTCATGTACAGATTTTTAATAACTAGCACCATGCCCCAGATTAGCAAATCTGAGAAGGGAAAAAGACTTCCATAGAATGTAGACTCTTAGCTATAACATTCTCTTCTCAGATCTTGACCTGTTTTTGCCCTGACTGTGTTGTTACTCGCAGAAGCCTGTGAACAAGCATGTCTTGTGTTGTTTATTCTGATTTTTCAAGTTGTAAATGATGGGAGCATTGGTCTGTCACAGGTTACACCACAGGCAGAAGTGAGAGTTGATTGTGTCTCTCCTCTTTTTTTTTTTTAAAATGATTTTAAATATATAGCTTTGTACTGCTGCATTAGGATTCTTTCTAAAATATGATAGAAAAACAAATTTGTCCTAGTATTCTCTTTTTTTAGCTGCATTTGCCTCTGTTTTTATAAGAACATTTGTGGTCTTTGCTAAGGGTTTGTCGGAAAATGCAGCCTGTTGATGTAAACAGAACCTCGAACTCATTACTATTGAGTCAAAGTCCTCTCCTAACCTTTCAGCAGTCTTCTGAGGTTGCAAATCACAGGAAAGGAGATGGCCTAAAGTAATGCATACTAAAAAGCTTGACTCAAAGTCAGTCAACAAACAAAAACATCACCCCAGATCTTATCTGCTCTTCAATCATTAGTATTCAATGACTCAAACCTATTCTTGAGATGCTTTGCAAATTTTAGTGGGATAGACTCAGGATTATATTTTAGTTCTTGTAGATTTGTTTTCATTTTCTTCAGCACCAAGCCATTTTTGTTGTTACTGTTAGGTGCCGTCAAACACAACTCACAGTGACCCTCTGAACAACTGAGCTGAACCCTGTCCTATCCTGTGCCATCCTCACAATCTCTGATACACTCAAAACTAGTGCTGCAATGATCGTGTCAATCCACCTGTTAACAGTCATCCCTAATTTTGCCATCCCTCCACCTTCCCAAGCATGATTGCCTACCCTCTCCAAGAAATAATCTCTCCTAGTAACATACCCAAAGTATCTGTCATAAAACTTTATCAGGTACTCATGACTCATAGCAACCCTTGTTTTTCAGAACAAAAGACCTGAAGCTCCTCTACAACTATCAACATTTCTCAAAGTTCAGAGTTTCCAGAGGCATGTTGTTTAGGAAATGGATACCACTCCTGCTTCCAAATGTGGGATGATGTCAAGGATATTATCCATAAAGAAAGCAAAATGTCATTACAAAGTCAGAAGCAAAAGAAAAGACCAAAATAAATGTTACAAGAGATTTTGAGAATTGCATTAGAATGTTGAGTGGCCAAAACAAAGGTAAGGATTGCCAAATTAAGAGAAATAAACAGAAGCATTCAAAGGACAGCTTGAGAAGACAAAGTCCAGTATTTTTAACAATATGTTCAAAGTGCTGGAGTTAGAAAACAAAAAGGAGAGAGCTTGCTTCTCACTTCTCAAGCTGAAAGAATGAAAACCAAATTCAAGCCTCAGTTGCAATACTGATGGATACCATGGGCAAAATCCTGAATAATCCAGGAAGCATTAAGTGAAGATGAAGGAATATTTTGAGTCACTGTACCAAAAATAATTGGCTGACATAAAAACATTTCAGAAAGTAGCTTATGATAAGGAGCTAATGTTGATGAAGGAAGAAGTTCAAGGTGCACTATAGGAATTGGCAAACACAAGACCCCAGGAATTGATGGAATACCAATCTCCTTGTTTCAAGAAACAGATGGGCTCCTCAGGCTGGACCAAGAAATTTGGAACACAGGCACCTGGCCAACAGATTAGAGATCTATATTTATTCCCGTTCCCAAAAAAGATGATCCAACAGAATGTGAGAATTATCAAACAATATAATTAATAACACATGCAAATAAAATCTTGCTGAATATTTTTCAAAAACAGCTAGAATAGTACATCTTTAGATATTCAGGATGGATTTAGAAGAGGCTGTAACACCAGGGGTATGATTGGTGATATGAGATAGTTTTTTTTTTTTAGTTATCCTAATTTTTTTAATTATTAAATTTCATTAATTTTAATGAACATTTACAGAGATTTTGGGTTTTCATTCATTTATTGTTGCACTATTTTCTCTACCCTCCTCCCCAATTCATTCTTCTTTCCCCCCCACTTGAAAATCTGTTTTAATTGTCCAGTTGCCACAGTGCTTGTCAAAGCCAGTTCTGATTAATCTCCTTTGTCAGTGTGTCCTTTGCCATTCCCTATTACTCCTCCCTGAGAGAGACTTCCCCCTGATTCTAAGGAAAAGGGGATGGTGTATTCTCTTAGCTACTTCCTGCTGAAAAGGGACACTGTAGGTTTCAGGGGGAAGATCGTCTCTCACTACTCTAAAGGGCCCCTTTGGCAATAGGAAACACATAGACTATTATGGAGATTGATTTTGGAATTTAGATGCACTGTTATCAATTGTGCTTAGCTGTACATGTTCATATCCTTGAAGATGTATCATGGAAGTGTTGCAGCCTAGAAGACACAAATTTAACTAACAAGTTGAAAGTACATGAGTCAAAAATTAAAAAGCAATAATATTCCAAGTAGAGGCTCTAATAGTGGCACAAATCAAGTTACAGGGGGAAGGTGGTTCTTACAATAAAAGGCCTATTGACTAGCACTTTGTCTATTATAGTATAAAGGTTAGGCAGAGATGGTTCTTTCTTGAAAGCAGACTCGATAGCACATAACAACAACATCCCTGCGCAGGCAGAATGTTACTGACATCTAGATGATGGAGGCCAGGGACACTGGTAATATCCTATAGTGGACGAAACAGCTCTCCACAACAAAGAATTGTCAGGTCCACAATATGAATTGGATTGCATTTCAGAAATTCCAGTCTAGAGATTTATATATTTAACAAAGAATTTTCTTAAAATACTACTACTATTAATATCCCACTACAGTGCTCCCTTAAGTTTTAAGTATAGGTGGGGACACTCACACGTAATAAGCAGAATTTTATTTATAAAGACGCTTTTAAAAGTCCATGTAAGCATGTGGTAAGGCAAAACCTGTAAAGGGTACAGGCTAAATGACATTGGAGCAGAGATGAGTCAATTGGATCCTGAAGATCTCAAAAGGGAAGCATCCAACTTGGAAAATGGAAAGAGAAGTGCTCAGGCTAGGTGGTGGACACTATGCCTTGTGTTGGGGGAAAGATTTTTACTGAGCCTGTGACATGAATACTCTTCTCCAGCACCACCCAAAGGGATCAATTCTCCTTCTGTCATCCCTAGTCATTGTTCAGCTTTCTGACACAACAAGTAATCAGATCTAAATCGGGTCCACCTTACTCTGTATACTGACATAGCATTGAATATACACATACCATGGACGGCTAGGAGAACAAACAGGTTTATCCGAGAGAGAGTGAAACTAGGCTGCTCCTTGAATGCAAGGATTCTGAAGCTTCATCTGACATATTTTGGACATGTTGCAAGGAAGGACCAGTCACAGGAGAGGGATGTCATGCTTGGGAGGGTGGAGGGTCAGCGCAAGAGAAGAAGGTCCTTGATGAGATGGATTCATCTAGTGACTGAGGGTAATGACAGAGTATCAGAGACAATAAGATTAACACAGGATAGAGCAGGGCATAGGACTGCTGTACATAGGCTCACTATGAGTTGGAGGTGACTCGATGGCACATAACAACAACAACAATATGAAATGAATGATGACTAAGTTGATTCCAGCCTCAGCCGTTTCCTTTTTACTTATGCAATTTTCTGCCCCAATAAAAATTAATATCTTACTTTCCATCACGTATCCTACCCTCCTTACCAAGAGTATTTTCACAGCTGTTAGCTCATTTTCCTCTTGGAGAAAATCTCTGAGGTATTATCATCTTAATTTTATAAATTAGGAAAGTGAGAATCAAGGTTATTCCAAGGTGATCTGGGGGGTGGTGTTTGGATTTTTTTAGAAAGTATCTAAACCTCAAGTTCTACATTTTGTCAAATTGTCTGCTATCTTGAGACCATCCTGGAATTCGGTTATTAATCCTTGAACGCCACTCTCCGACTATAGCTCACTTCTCACTAGAGCTCCCAAATGTCTTTTCAGACTAGATTGAGCCAAAACCCACAACTCGTGGCAGCTGCTTTTTGCAATATGCAGCTCTGTACATTCAATTTCTCTTTCTTTAACATCCTTTGGATAAACTGTAAATTCTAAGATATTTTTTGCCCCATCATTTAGACAGTTACCCAGTCGTCTTATCCTTTCTTTCCTGGGGTGATGTGAGATTCTGTAAAGAAAATAATGTACTAATGTGATAATGCTGTGGGAACTGCTCTTCAGAGGTTTCAAAATAAACATTTGAGTGTGTTTCCACAGTTGAGTTGTGAGAACTCAGGGGGCTAAAGGTCACGGTTCATCAATCATTCTTAGCTTTCTAATTCTTTTACTTTATCTGTAATTTTATCTGGAAAATACTTCTTTGCATGGCATTTCTGTGAGTCTGAAGAACTTCTCCTTGTCTTGAAAGAATGATTTATTCTTGAGTTTTCTACTTCCTTTTTCTCATGTCTTGTTTGCTTTTGTCTCGCTTTGGTTTCTGATAGCAACCATTTCAGTGCATTAACAACACAAGTGTAGTTTAGAATCTTGGTCAAAATCATAGTCAAAGTCTCATCAGTCAAATTGCTGATTCATTCAGGAGAAATACAGTGACATTTTCGCTCTGAGATATTTAGTGTCAGTGTATTAAAATCTAAATGGCTAATAGGGAAGTCCTAAACACTGGCCCTATACTTTCCATTATAATTACCTGTCTTTTATGAAATAAAACTTTCCTAGAATCTCAAAATGTTTTACATTTAATTTTTTTAAGTATTAAAGTGGTCAAAGCATATTCCTTCTTCCATATGTAAATGAATTCTTTTATAATTACCAACATTAGCGTCTGAAGACTTGTATTACAACCTTAACGAGGCCCATTTTATTGTTGTGGGGACTTGAGTAAATTTTGTAATCCCTTTACACCCGAATTTACTTAATTTGACAATTGTGTTGTCGAGTTGGAACCAATCCATAGCTGACTCTCTATCAAAGTTTCAAGGCAGTAAATCACATGGGAGGAGATTGCCCGTTTTCGTCCTGCGGAGATGGATTCAAACTGAGTGCCTTTGGGATTGCAGTGCAGCTTCTTACCACTAGGCTGCCAGAGCTCCCTAATTTGAAAATAGGAATTATGGCTATGATTGAATTACCTTCTTCCCCACCTCAAATTATATAGTGTAAATCCTAATTCCTATCCCTGTGGGAGTAATATTATTTGGAAACAGGATTGTCTTTGTTATGTTAATGAGGCATTATCAGTATAAAATGTGCTTTAAGACAATCACTTTGAGCTAGGAAAGGGCAAATTAGACACAGAAACAAGCAGACATACAGCAGCCACCAAATAATATTGGAAAGAGATGAACTCAGGCCAGTTTACAAGTCCAGGGATGCCAATGATGGCTTATTGGCAACTAGAAAGGGCAGAGACCCTTTCCCTAAAACCAATATTGTGGATTTGGTAGTGGAAGACTTGAAGTATTGGGCTTGTCGATGAGAGAAATATGTACAATCTCTTTCTATTAAGATTTACAGCCTTGGAAATGCAACGAAGGCATTAGACTACATTAGAATCGACTCAGGCAGTGAATTTTTGTTGTTGTTTGACTGTAAGAAAGGAGTTCTGATAAAGTGGTTAATGTTCAACTATTAACCCCAAGACCAGCAGTTTGAGCTCACTAGAAGCTCCATGTAAAGAAACTGTGGCAGTTGGCTTCTATAGATTCACAGTTCTGCTCTATCATACGAAGTCATAATTAAGTGAATAGACTTGACAGCAATTGTTTTCTTGTTTTTATTATTTATTTTTGAACTCTGAGAAAATAAGGAGGCAAGATGAGACTTCATCTCACATCCTTTGGTTATGTTTATTAGGCGAGGCCAGGCCTTGGATAAAGGACATCTTTATCAGGAGGGGGAAAACCCTCAGATGCTGAGAAGACAGCTTGGCACAGTGGTTTGAATATAACGACACCAACTCGTGAAGTGTCTGTATTTCCCATGCCTAACCTCAATCATTTTATCCCAGCATTCTGTACATTTCTTAGAGAAATCTCATGGTTGCCCGTGACAGAGATTGTTATGTGCTGTCGAGTCCCTTGACACTCATGACGACCCTATGTACAACAGTCCTAAACCCTGTTCTATCCTGTGCCAACCCCTCCGTCTCTGACACACTCATTCCCACCACCCCAATGATAGAATCGATCCATCTCATCGAGGGTCTTCCTCTCCTGTGCCGTCCCTCCACTCTCCCAAACATGATGTCCCTCTCCAAGGACCGATCCCTCCTTGCAACATGCCCAAAGTGTGTCAGACGATGCTTCAGAATCCTTGACTTCAAGGAGCAGCCTGGCTTCACCCTCTCCAGGACAAACCTGTTTGTTCTGCTAGCATTCCATGGTATATTCAACACTCTGGTCCAGCACCACAGGTCAAAGGCATCAATTCTCTTTCTATCATCCCTAGTCATGGTCCAATTCTCTGATACATAGCATGCAATTGTGAAAACTATAGCCTGGATCAGGCACACCTTAGTCTCCAGCCTGATGTCACTGCTTTTCAGTACTCTTGAGAGGTCCCTCACAGCTGACTACCCCAATGCAATTCGTCTCTTGATTTCCTGGATGCTGTTACCAAGAGTGTTGACTATGGATTAAAATGAAAGTAGTCAAGGTAATTTCTGTGGAGTTGGAACTGACTCCAAGCTGACCCTCTAACAGGTTTTTCAGAGGCTGTGATCTATAGTTTATCTCCAATTTTATTCTACTTCACTGAACTTCAGACTCCTGTATCATTATTCTTACTTTCCCTTTGCAACTAAAGCTACCTTTTGCCCAGGTAAGTCCAGTGATCTCATTGGGGATGGGTGCAGGGAGGCGAACCCTGAACCTTCTGACATAGTTAGATGGGTTAGACTCCTCTCATCCCATCACCAGCCAGTTGAGGTCTTCACCTTGCACAGTAGGAGAGGAGAAGACCAGTGAGGAACAAGGAAAGAGAGGGATGGGGTTGGGGTAAGAAGCTCTGAATCCTGTACAAGGGCATAGGAGGGCAGGAGTAGAAGGGGCTGTTCCTGTCCACAATCATTGTGATTCACAGCAATGGGTGACAACTCTGGGGACCTACATCCCTTGGAAAGTTCTCGCTTCTCCTACTTGACCTTCAGCAGCATTTGCCTCAATTGTTAACTTCCTCCTTCTTGGCTTCAGTTGGCTTCCAGATGGGTCTCCTTCCTTCCCTGACCACTAATTTGAGCCTCCTTTAGTGTTTTCTTCCTGCATCTTTCATTCTTATTTATTTGAGTCACCATGATGAGTCTCTACATCTCTTCTTGAGCTGATGCTAGTTAATGGCTTTAAATATCATTAATGCACTGACAACTTTAAAGTTAAATCTATAGCCTCTACCTCTCCTCTGAACTCAAGACCTGTTTATGCGTATTTAAAGTCTGTACATGTATACTTAGTATTTATTTCCACTTACATCTCCAAAATGTATGTGAAACAATAAGTTGTACAAATTAAACTGATATTCATGCCATTGCTGACAAAGCCACCCCCCTTCCAACTTTCCCCACTTTAGGAAGTAATTTTATCTTTCTAGTTGCTCAAACCAATGGCTTGGTGTCAGGTTTGACTCCTTTCTTTCCTTTCAATATCGTATCTAATCTGTCAGGAAATCCTACTGCTTCTGTTATGTTTTACCAATGAGAACTAACTCATAGCTGACTCTCCAGTGGTTTTTCAGAGGCAGGAAGACACTCCAGAGGAGATTGCCCATCTCTCTCCTGAAAAGCAGCGGTTGTATTTGAAGTGCATGCCTTTAGGTTGACGGTGCAGCTTCTTACCATTGAGCTACTGGAGCTCTCTCACCAGAACCCAACATCCTACAAACACTCCCTGGTGGGCTTTCTCATTTCACGTCTGGATTCTCCACAGTCACTGCCTGATGTAGTTCTTCTCTTTGTGCCGAGGTTATTTTTCTATGCTTTCTTTCTTTCTTGTTTTTAAATAAATTCATTTTAACTGTGATTTTAACAAAAGTTTACAGAAAAGTAAGATTTTCATGCATTCGTTGTTGCACTTTTTACCCATTCTTCTCATTTCCCCCTCCCTAGTTCACTTTTTTAAAAATATTCGCTCATTGTTGCACAATTGTCTCCTGCCCCTTACCCTCCTCCCAGTCCTCTTTGTAATGTACCCCTCATTCTGGGCTATCGTCGTGCATACAATGCCTAGTCATATATTCCTTTTAAACAGTTCTTTCCTTCATCTGTCGCTAGTAGGAAAAGAGGAGATAATCAATCTTCTGTACTTTTTAACTGATTTTCTAGCTGTCTTCGTAGACTTCTGCAGATTATTCTTCAATAGCAACAAAAAGGATATTTTTCAATCTTTACACCTCTTCCCCAATTTTCTAAATGCTTCCCATCTCTCTCAATGTAAAAGCCACCAGTTCTAACAGGCCTCAGGGTCCTGCATCAGGATTGCTGCACTGCACAACTCCAGAGGAGTAGCAATGATTCGAGCTTTGTGTCAGTCAGAACTCCTGGAGCTTGCAGTATAGAGACCCTTCCCTGCATTATCTATTCCTAGCCAGAGTGCTCCTTGGAGGAAAGAATGGTGAAGCTCTGTCTCACATTCTTTGGGCACATTGCTTTGGAGAGGCCATTCCTTAGAAAAGGACACCACGCTGGAAAAGATGGAGGGCCAGTGAAAGAGAGGAAGACTTGCAATGAGATGGACTGACACAGCAGCTGCAGCAATGGGCTTGAGGGTCAGGGATGATGAAGATGACACAGGACAGGACAGGGCTCAGACATGTTGTTCACAGGGTCACCATGAGTTGTACTTGGTTTGATGGTACGTAATGACAATACCAACAACACAGTATGACCTCTGTGACCTTTCTTGTAATTCTTTACTTTTTGCTCTCTAGGCTCCAGCTCCTCTGGCCTCGGTGTTGTTTCCTGGACATATCAGGTCAACTTTGCACCTGCCTTTCCCTCTGACTGCAGCACTTCACTCCCTGATATACTCTCTCATTCCTTTACATCAGTAGGAAGCATCTACCTCTAGGGCTACAACATAGGACCTACTGTGGAGACTGGTCAAAGACTGGGCAAGGAATACAAGTAATGGCTGTCATTAATGGGGGCTTTTACATTTGAGTAATAATTGGTAGAGCTAAATACATGAAAGAATTCTTAGTCAACTTCATGATCCAGTTCTCTAGTGTTATTTGTTGTTGTTATGTGCCATCAAGTCGCTTGTACAAGAGCCCTAAACCCTGCTCTATCCTGTGCCATTCTTATTGTCTCCAACAGACCTACTCCCATTACCCCAATCACGGAATCGATCCATCTCATCGATGGTCTTCCTCTCTTGTGCTGTCCCTCCACCTTCCCAAACATGATGTCCCTCTCCAAAAACTGGTCTCTCCTTGCAACATGTCCACAGTGTGTCAGGCGAAGCTTCAGAGTAGAGTCCTTGCCTCCAAGGAGAAGACCGGTTTCACCCTCTCCAAGACGAACCTGTTTGTTCTCCTGGCAGTCCATGGTATGTTCAACACTCTTCTCCAGCACCACAGCTTAAAGGCATCAATTCGCCTTCTATCATCCCTAGTCATCGTCATGCTCTCTGTGAAGACTATCTCCTGGATCAGGTTCACCTGAGTCTCCAGCCTGACGTTGTTGCTCTTCAGTACTCTGGAGAGGTCCCTGATAGCTGACTTTACCAATGCAATTCATCTTTTGATTTCCTGGTTGCTGTTACCAAGCGTGTTGACTGTGGAGCCAAGTAAACTAAAACTGTTAACAATCTCAATCTCTTCACCATCTATCATGATGCTGCCAGTTGGCCCAGTGGTGAAAATCTTTGTTTTTTTGATATTGAGCTTCAATCCATATTGAAGGCTGCAGTCCTTGACCTTCTGCAGCAAGTGCTTCAGGTCCTCCTCAGTTTCAGCAAGCATGATTTAATGCTATTTTCTTGTGATAGAAATGTAGAGTCTTTTTTTTAATAATGCAAAGTCATAAATAGCTGATTTGGATCCCTGCGCCATGAAGAATGCTCTGCTTGGATATTTATTTCCACTGTGAGAACCACAGGCTTGCTTAGACTTTGCTGTGCCACCACTCTTGCATGAGGAAACAGTGCCAAATAAAATAGGCTTCTTGATGAGTCTAAATGCTACCTGTTCTCTTGAGCTTGTTAATTCTTGTTCATAGATCATTTGCGATTAGATTTCTGTTTACTGCCAATATGGCTTTGCCTGAAGTGACACAGTGGTTCTTAAAACAGAAAGTTGGAGGATTCCTTTCTTTGTTCACATGCATTTCTTTCACTTTCTTTAGAGACTTGGCACAGCTTTAGGTAGTTGTACAACTTAGAGGTTGATAATATCAAAGCTTAATGTCACATATGGATTCTTGTGCTTCTTACAATGTATTGCTTGGTTCAGTGCCTTGAGACCACAACATCCACAGAGAAATCTGCAGTACAGATTGTTGTTATTGTTAGGTGCCATTGAGTTGAATCTGACTCATAGCAACCCTATAAATAACAGATCTGAACCCTGTCCTATTCTGTGCCATCCTTACTATCTCTGACACACTTGAGCCCACTGCTGCAATCACTGTGTGAATCCATCTGGGTGAGGGTCTTCCTCTCTTTTACTAACCCTCTACCTTTCCAAATATGCTCTCAATCTCCAAGGAATAGCCTTTTCTAGCAACATGGTTAAAGTATGTGATATGAAGCTTTATCATCCTTGACTTCAAGGAGCATTCTGACAGCACTTTCTTTAAGACATAGCTGTTTGTTCTTTTGGCAATCCATAGGTATTCAGTACCCTTCTCCAATGACACAGCTCAAAGATAACAGTTATTCCCTCTGATCCTTGCTCACTGTCCAGCATTCAGATGCAAAGCAAGTGATTGAAAAACTGTGGCCTGAATCAGGCATACCTTAGTCTTAAAACTGAACTTCATTACTCTTTAGTAATTTGAAGAATTCCCAGTAGCAGATTTTCCCAATGCAATATGGCTTTTGATATCAATAAATCAATCTTGTTTACAATGATATTTTTAGCCACAAAACAAAGTCTAGGGTTTTTATCCCACTCCCAATATAGAATAGAATGATCTTCTCCTCTGTGATCCTCTGAAAATCCACTGGAGGGTCAGCTACATGTCCGTTTCATCCCAGGCACATACACCAACAGCATGAGTTGTGGTTGACTCAACAGCAGCTAACAACAACAGTTTATGGCTTTTAAGCCTTTTTCAATTAATAGTTCTAATCACACTAACAAGAATATTGATCCCTCAATAATTAAAAAATATTTTATTTTAATTGTAAATTCAGCTTTATGTCTTCTTTGATGATCAGCCTAATCATAGTAAATCTTTAAAGAGTTTGGTACATGCAAAAGTTGCTCCTTCTCCACCACCCCATTGTAGCCAGAAAATTTAGCTTAGTTTCAAGTCTCATGTTAAAAAAATTCTTGGGATGAGTTTGTTGTGGTTATGTGCTGTTGAGTCAGAACTGACTCGTAGCTGACCCTCCAGTGGCTTTTCAGAGACTCTAAATGGCACAGGAGCAGACTGCTCACCTTTCTTGCCTGGCGAGGCCTTGGAGTTGGCAGTGTAACTCCTTACCCCTAGGTAACCAGAGCTCCCTGTGTTAGAGTAGTAGTGGTTGTTATCGTGAGGTGCCGTTAAGTCAAGTACAACTCATAGTGACCCAATGAACAATAGACCTGCCCCCTGTCCTATCCCATCCTCATCATCTCTGACACACTTGAGCCCATTGCTGTAGTTACTGTGTCACTCTATCTCATTGGGGATCTTTCTCTCTTTCACTGACCCTCAGCATTTCCTGGCATTATGCCCCTTCCAAGGAATAGTCTTTCCTAGCAAGATGCCCAATGTGTGTGAGATGAAGCTTTGCCATCCTTGTCTCTGAGGAGCACTCTGGCTGCACTTTTCCTAACGCATATCAGTTTGTTCTTTTGGCAGTCCATGGAATAGTCAGTACTCTTCTCCAGCATCACTTCTCAAAGGCATGAATTCTTCTTCTGTCATCTTTTCATTGTTCAGCTGTCAGAAGCATAGCAAGTCATTGAAAAGGCCAAGGTCTGAATCATGAAAAAGATCATGGCCTGATTAGGGTAGCAGTGTTTTCTTGGTAAAAATAGTTCCTTAAACTCAATAACGATCTCTTTGGAATTGAACTACGATCAGGACAAGATAGGACAGGGCCCTGGTAATTCAGAACTCCTAGAGTTTGCACTCTGAAACTAGAGCTACCTACTGAAATGAACATACAGTCTAACTATTACATCAAAATTTATGCATCTATTCTGAAATTACAACTTCATTATACCAAATATTATGCTTTTCATGGCTCTAATTCTTATTGAGACTGGGAAATAATTGCAGATTCCATTTTCAACTTCTCAGTCCATGTTTATTTTGTGTCTGAACTCCTGCACACACTTAAGCAAAATAGCAAAAGTTCTTATTTATGATATAGTGTAACAGTGTTTTAGGGCCATGATCTTTAAAATATTTTGACTTGTGTACTCTTCCTAAAAGGAATTTATTTGGTTTTCAAACGGCTTACTGTCTTGTATAATTTTAAGATAATTTCTGCAAGGTTAAAACTATGAGTCTAAAAAGTGACAAAGATTATAATTTTAAAAATGTGATAACTGCCATTTGAAAAGCAAACTTCTATATCGCTCTTTAATCATGCTAAAAGGAATTTAAATACTATAATGCTTTGGTAACTACCAAACATTTTAAAATCATACATGCTATTTGCCTTTCAACATTCAGCAAATTGTATATTGATTATTCTTTAACCTGAACTCCTATTTCTATTCTCCTTTCTCAAAGAATTACGTTCTGATATTATGTATTTCTAATGCTTAGAGTTGTTCTTATACCGCTAAGCATACATCTATGTTGTTGTTTTTGTTATGTGCCTCCGAGTCGCTTGTGACTCATAGTGACCCTATGTACAAGAGCCCTAAACGCCGTTCTATCCTATGCCAACCTCGTTGTCTCAAACACATTCATTCCCCCTAATCCACTCACAGACTCGATTCATCTTGTCAAAGGTTTTCCTCTCCTTCACCGCCACTCCACTCTGCCAAACATGATGTCCCTCTCCAAGGATCAGTCCCTTCTTGCACTATGCCCAAAATATGTCAGACGAAGCTTCAGAATCCTTGACTCCAAGGAGCATTCTGGCTCCACCCTCTCCAGAACAAACCTGTTTGTTCTAGCGGTCCATGGTATATTCAACACTCTTCTCCAGCACCACAGCTCAAAGGTATTAATTCTCTTTCGATCATCTCTACTCACTGTCCAACTCTCTGATACATAGCACATAACGCAAAGAGTATAGCCCGGATCAGATGCACATTAGTCTCCAGCCTGACGTCGTTGCTCTTCAGTACTCTTGAGAAGTCCCTCACAGCTGACGTTCCCAATGCAATTCGTCTCCTGATTTCCTGGCTGCTGTTACTAGAGTGTTGATTGTGGAGCCAAGTAAACTAAACTATTAACTATCTCAATCTCTTCACCATCTATGCTGATGCTGCCAATTGGCCCAGTGGTTAGAATCTTTGTTTTCTTGATTGTTGAACTTCAATCCATATAGGAGGCTGCAGCAAGGTCCTGCTCAGGTTCAGCAGGCAGGGTTGTGTCATCTGCATAACGCAGGTTGCTGATGACTCTTCCACCAATCCTGATGCCACATTCCTTCTCGTACAGCCCAGTGTCTCAGATGATCTGTTCTGCATACAGATTGAAAAGGTATGGGGACAGAATAAATCTCTGATGGACCCCCTTCTTGATTTTTGAACCATGTAGTGTCCCCTTGCTCTGTTCTGACGACTGCCTCTTGGTCCAAGTATAGATTTCACATTAACACAATCAAATGCTCCGGGATTCCCATTCTTCTCAGAGTCAGCCACAGCTTGTTGTGATCCACACAGTCAAAAGCCTTTGCATAGTCAATGAAGCACAGCTAGACATTCCTCTGGTATTCTCTGCTTTCTGCCAAGATCATCTAACATTAGGTATAATACCCCTGGTACCACAACCTCTTCTAAATCCAGCCTGCACATCTGACAGTTCTCTGTTGACATATTGTTCCAAACATTTTTGGATAATTTTCAGCATAATTTGCTTGCATGTGATATTAATGATATTGTTCGATAATTTCCACACTCCGCTGGGTCACCTTTCTTTGGAATGGGAACAAATACCGATCTTTTTCAGTCAGTCGGCCAGCTGGCTGTCCCCAAGATTTCTTGGCACAACTTAGTGAGCACATCCAGTGCAGTGTGTGTGTGTTGAAATATGTCAATTGGTATGCCGTCAACTCCCGGAGCTTTCTTTTTTGCCAATTTCTTCAGAGCAATTTGAACTTCCTCCTTCATCACAATAGGCTCTTGCTCATATGTTATTTCATGAAATTCTTCTGTGTCAGCCAATTCCTTCTGATACAGTGACTCTGTGTACTCCTTCCATCTTCTTTTGATACTTCCTGGATCATTTAACATTCTACCCAAAGTATCTCTAAGTATTGCCACCCGTGGCTTGAATTTGTTTTTCAACTCCTTTAGCTTAAGAAACGCTAAGTGAGGAGATCCAAGATGGCGGCAGAGGCAGAGACAGTGTGGTGAGCTGCGGTAGTAGCGAACCACTTAAAGCAGGGCCATTATGGCCTTCCACAGACTTCAGCTTATTGATAATTGAACACTTAAACAGTTGATGACTGGCCCTCAGTGAAGATTGAAGCTCAACAGAAATTCAAGATTTCCAAGGAGAAATGGGTGAGTCTCGTGGCTCCCCCCACCCCCAGAGCCCGTGCCACGCCGAACAGCTGCTGCAGCTCCATGAGGCTTCCACAGCCTGAACGAATGGATTCCCTCACCCAGGATGGATGCTGGCCACTGG
>NW_006399887.1:4254435-4263631 GCF_000299155.1 Elephantulus edwardii
CCGACCAAACTGTGCAGCTCTGCAACTGCATCCTGGCCCATCCTCACCCTTCTGCCCCCAACCCTCACCTCCTTGTACCCCCAATATGTTCTTCCCAATAAAAAAATATTAAAAAAAAAAAGAAACGCTAAGTGAGTTTGGCCCTTTTGATTTTCTAACTCTAGCTCTCTGCACATTTCATTATAGTATCTTGTTGTGTAGTACCGGGCTGTCTTTTGAAATTTTCTGCTTAGCTCTTTGATTTCTTGGTTTCTTCTTTAGCTTTGGCTTCTCGGCACTCTAATACAATACTCAGAGTCTCATCTGATATCCATCTTGGTCTTTTCTTCTTTTTCAGCCTTTGAAATGATTTTTTGCATTCTTCATGGATGATTTTCTTGATATCCTCCCAGAGCTCATTTAGTCTATGCTCATTGGTGCTTAAGGCTTCAAACCTGTTCCTGAGATGGTTTTTAAATTCAAGTGGGACAAATATAAGGTCAAACTTTGGTTCCTGTGGACTTGATTTAATTTTCCTCAACTTCAGCTTGAACTTGCCTATAAGTAGTTGGTGCTCTGTCCCACAGTCAGCACCGGCCTGGTTTTCACTGCTGATACTGAGCTTCTCCAGCGAGTCTTTCCACAAATGTAGTCAATTTGATTCCTATGCATACTATTAGGTGAAATACATTTGTATAGCCTATGTTTATGTTTCTTATAAAAGGTATTTGCCATGAATAAATCATTGAATGTGCAAAACTCCATCATTCTATCTCCAGCCTCACTTCTCTCACAGAGCCCGTGTTTTCCAGCTACTGATCCTTCTTCCCTGTCCCCAGCTTTTGCATTCTAGTCGCCCATTACTATCAATGCATCTTGATTGCATGTTTGATCAATTTCTGACTGCAAAATTTGGTAGAAATCATCCTTTTCCTCCTCTTTGGTTCTAGTTGTTGTTGCATATATTTGAATGATAATGGTATTCACTGGACTTCCTTGTATGCGTATGGATATTATCCTGTCACTCACTACATTGTATTTCAGGATAGATCTAGAAATGACTTTTTTAATTATGTAACGAACCCCTTTTTCCTCCACTTCCGAAATGACAGGCCTGCGAAAACCCTATGTACAGTAGAGCACACTTAGACTGTTTCTTGGACTAGCAGACATGGCAATCGAGACTGAGATCTTAGAAATGGAAATACAGACAAGAAGGAACAGCTGTAAGCAGACACTAATGATTGGAACGTGGAATGTGAGAAGCATGAATATAGGAAAATTTTACATTGTTAAGAAAGAAATGGAATGCATACATATTGACATACTAAGTTTTGGCAAAACGAGATGGCTTGGCATGGGACATTTTTGATCAGATGATCATATTATACATCTATCTATAGAACAAAAAAAATCTATAAAAGTAGAAAAGAAATTATTGTTTAAGAAAGGTCCTCAATCTATTTATTTTTGTTGACTTTACTTAATAATGATAAATGAATGATAACTATTTCTTAATAATTATTAAACTTAAATAAGGAATTTATAGGAAATTCATTTTAGGTGGAATGGGTGTTTATTTTAAAATTAGTTTGCGCAGACTGTGATTCTCCTCCTATATTTTTCTTCCAGATAGTTGAATTTTGCAAATGTATGCACATAATGAAATACATGTCTGGTCTGATCTTTCAAGTTGCTAATTTGATCTCAGGGGAATCCAGTGGGTTAAGAAGTTAGCTTGCTGGATAAGGAGTTGCTCTGCCAACCCAAGGTTCAAGGTTTGAATCTACCAGCTGCTCCTTGGGAGAAAGATGGTCAGTCTCCTCCTTTGCAATTTACAGCCTCTGAAAACTGTCTGAAGGGTCAGCTATGAGTTAGTTCTGACTCAGCAACATGAATTCACTTGGATTTGATCTCAGAGATTTTAGAAGAGAACAATGGTCAAGGCAGCCATTCTTTTTTATTGATTTGCATACAATACTTCATATACATTGTGTTTAATTCATGTACATTGTGTATTATACAATCTTTTATTTATATTGTGTTTCATGCAATCATTCATAGACAGTGTATTTTATAAAATTAATTACTATGATCTATTCCTAATAGTATCCCGTCTTTTCAAGTCCCTAGTGAATCTTTCCTATTCCTTCACCCACATCCAATACACTAAGCGCTGCTAGCCTAGCAGATTCCCCCCCTTCCCCATTTTTCACCGTCTTCACCCTTCCCATTCCCCTTTTGTACATGTGTACACATTTTGCAGGAGACTGATGGAAAATCTCTTCCTGTTCACTTAACTGCCTCTGAAAACCTGCTGGCTGAGGGTCAGCTATTGATCGGTTCTGACTCGATGGTACTCTACAATACAACAACAATATACACATTTTAAAAGTTATCTTTGTATTTGAACAGTAATAGTCTTATGTAATATTTGTCCTTATGAGACTGGGTTAGTTCACTCAGTATAATACTTTCCAGACTCTCCCATGTCATTTAGTAATTTATAAAATTGTTGCTCCTTAAAACTGCATAGTATTCTGTTGTGTGAATGTATCACTCTTTCACTAGTATCTCATTGTGTGAATGTATCACTATTTCACAATCAATTCATTTTCTGATGGGCATTTGTATTGTTTCCATGTTCTTGCTATTTGAATAACAGTACTATGAACATAGATCTACATATCTCCTCTCACATCCCGGGTCTATTTTCCTTGCAATATTTTTCCAATAACGGAATATCTGGGTCATGTGGGACCTAGACCCCTGGGTCCTATGTCCAGCTTTTTGAGGAAATGCTAAACTGTCTTCCAGAGTGTTTGTATCATTTTTCAATCCCACCAGCCGAGCAGAAGAATTCCAATTTCCACATCTTCTCCACCATTTATTGCTTGCCATCCTGTCAAACCTTAAGGCAGACATCCTTTATTAGTTAAGTTAGCTTATTGTTTAGTTGTAAGAAGACTTCAGGGAAACATTTTTTAATTTAAGATTTAAATAAAATTCACATTTCCCCTGATACAGCTCTATGATCTTTAGTCCATGCATCAATTTGTCTAACTACCAACATAATCAAGACAGAATAGTTTTATCACCCAAAAATATATCCTTGTGAAACACAACATATGTACATTTTATATGTAAACCAATATAAAATAATTTTAAAGAGATAGAGATACCCAGAGACACATTGCGTTGTGAAAGTCCTCTGTCAGGGACCTCGCCAAATTACTGAGGAGCAATGATGTCAGTTTGAAGACTCAAGTATGTCTGACTAAGGCTATGGTCGTTTTAGTTACTTGCTCTCTGTCTGAGAGCTGAAACATGAATTAGGATTATGGAAGAATTGGTGCCTTTTGAGCTGTGGGGTTACAGGACAGTACTGAATATTCCATGGATTGCTGAAAGAACAAAGATATAAGTCTCGGAGAAGGTGCAGTCACAGTGTTCTTTGGAGGCAAAGATGACAAAGCTTTGTCTCATATACTTTGGGCATGTTGCTAGAAGCTATTCCTTGAAGTGGGACATCATGCTTAGGAAGGTGGAAGGTCAGTGAAAAAGAGAAAATCTTCATCCAGATACATTAACACTGTCATGGGCTCCAGTGTGCCAGAAATAATGAGGATGGCACAGGATATGGGTTTAGATCTGTTGTTCATCGGGTTGCAGTGACTCTTTCTCATTTCCATGGCACCTAGCTACTACTTCCCTCACGAGGTTATCTGGCATCTCTTGTCCTTAGCTTCATCTTGTTTGATGGCATCTGACTATAAGAGGAAGCAGCCATTGTGCAGGATGAAGTGCAAAAAAAAATTCAATACAGGTCCAAGCTGCAGCTTATGTATGTACCTACACAAGCCACGGCTGCAGCAGTATGAAATGCCAGAAACCAGGAATGGAGGTGCTTGTTACTGAATACATTCTCCTAGCTCTAAAACTTTTTCTATTTCAAAGAATCTAGAACTTCCATTACCCTTTGATTGTCATGAAACTTCTGCAAACAAAGCCTGCCTTGCTTCTACTATATAAGTCCCTTTTGATCCTTTGCCCTGGACTTATGATAATTGGTCTAAGTAATTTCTCAGTTATGGCTCAGTACAACAGGCACAGAAAGTCATTTCTTTTCCATTTTCTGATGAATGGGGGGAAGAAAATAATCTGGGTTGTGAATTTTAATGTTCACAAACAGCAACTTCTGGGATATTTTCACTTAGCAGGAGTGGTATCCACTTCTGAAATGGCTTGCCTCCAGAAACTCTATGAAGAGTGCTCAGGCCTTTAGTTCATAGGGTCACTGTAAGTCATCTATGACTCAAGACACTTAACAACAATAACAATGACAACATAGAGAGAGCTTTGTTGGTCTAGTGGACAGAAAGTTATACTACCAAGCCCAAGGGGGATGATTTTAATCTGCAGTCCTTAGGCCTGGTTTAAATGGTTTTTTGTTAAACACTCTTCTAAGTGGTATAGCACAGGTCTTTGTGCATTGCTGTACAGAGGTAACTCATTACTATGATTCTAAACACTGTGACACTGATGTGCCAAATGTGATAATGGTTACCCATGGTGGACAGTGTTTGGTGGAGCTCCCCAATTAAAACAAGATTGGAAGCAGGAGTGGCATCTGCTTGCAAAATGGCTTGCCTCTGAAAACTCTATAAACAGTGATCAGGTCTTTTATTCATATAGTCACTATGAGTCCTCTACGACTTGCCAGCACTTAACAACAACAACAACAACAACCTATTTTATGATAAAGGGTCTTTAACTTAAGATGGCCAAAGCACTGATATTATATATTTGCTGTAAAGATAATTATGTTTTCTTTTTCTGATATTAAAAGTTACTTAATAAAGATTTGTTTCCATTAACTTAAAAATAATTTAAATTCTTATGTAGCCTCCTCTCTAACACCTATAGCTTCCTTTTTATAGCATGTCATATAAGGAAAATTGCACAGCATCCTTTTTGATACTGGCTACTTTCACTTAGCTAGATGTTTTTAAGATTTGTTCATCTAATGACATGCATCAGCAATTTTTTTTTTACTTTACTGTTTCATTCAGTGTATATTCTCCAATTTATTTATCTGTTTACTCATTGATTTAGGGACATTTATCTGGTTTCCAGCCTTTGGTACTCAGAGCTCCCTAGTCTCCCTTATTCTGGGATGTTGAGTTGCAACTGACCCATAGCTGACCCTCCAGTGGGTTTTCAGAGGCCATAAATTGCACAGGAGGAGATTGCCCATCTTTCTCCCAGATAGTCTCCCTGGCACTTGATATTATCAGAGTGTTGTTATTTTTGTTTTCCTCTCAGCCATTGTGATTTTCATTTTCTGTGCTAACGATGAAGATATTTTAATGTCCTTATTTACCACCAACATTTGCTATACCTTTGGTCCATTTTAAAAATTGACTTGTTTTATTTCTTATGACAAGTTCTGAGGGTGTTTTTTTTAAAAAACGACTCTATTTTTTAATTTATTATTAGTTTCAGTGAAAATTTACAGAGACTTTGGATTTCCATTCATTCATTGTTGCATTTTTCTCCCCTCCCAACCCTCCCCCCCAGTACACTACCCTCTCGGAAAAGTAAAAGAAAAATTCTTTCATTGTTACACAATCCCTCCCACTCCCAAGTCCACTCCACTATGCAGCCTTCGTTCTGGACATGTCATGACAATAATACCTAATCACATATCCCTTTTAAACAGTTTTCTCCCTCATCTGCTTCAGTGCACTATACATTATTTAACTCATCTTTCTCAGTCTCCCCCCAACTCCGATGTCAGTCCTGTTTTACAACAGTGGCACAATGCAGTATTTGTACTTTTGTGACTGAGATACTTCAGCCAGCATAATGTCCTCCAGGGTCACCCACTTTGAATAATATTGCATGAGTTCCTTGTTTTTCAAAACAATGTAGTATTCCATTGTGTGACTATACCACAGCTTCTCTATCCACTCATTTGTTGATGGGCATTTAGGTTGTTTCCAACTCCTTGCTATTGTGAACAAAGTCATGATAAACATGGGTGTGCATGTATTTGCTTGGGTGGAAGTTATGTCTCTTTGGAGTATATTCCCAGTAGTGGAATTGCTGGGTCAAATGGTGTCTCTATTTGCAACTTTTTGATAAAGTGCCATACCGCTTTCCACAGTGGTTGCACTATTTTACACTCCCACCAACAGTGATTAAGGGTTCCATTTTCTCCACAACCTCACCAGCATTTGTTGCTTGCTGTTCTGTTAAATTTTGCTATTCTTACAGGAGTAAGATGATATCTCATAGTTGTTTTATTCTTTATTCAAATTCTTTGTTAATATGTAGTCTTCCAAAACAAAAACAATTTCCTAGTCTATAGCTTTTCTTTGCATTCTATACACAGTGTCTTTCATAGAATAAACATTTTTAAGTTTGATGAAGCCCAGTTCATATCTTTTTCTTTATGTGAAATCCTTTTATGCTCCTGATGAGCAATGATTTTGAAAAATACTATATAACATGGGAGAAGCTAGAAAGTATTATGCTAAGTGCACTAACTCGGGTTCATAAGAACAAATATAAGACTATTATTGTAAAAACAGAAAGTTAACCAGTAAAATTTGGATATCCAATGAGAGAAGGAAAAAGGCAAGAGAGTTGAGGGTGAGAAGGGAGGGGAAATTACTGGATGTCAAAGTTTGCTGGGCAGAGGGAGAGGGTGAATAAAACCCCCAGAACAAGAGAAACAAATTATTCTATACAAAGCAATGAAAAAAAATTAAAAAAGAACTCTTTTCCAATTCATGTGCATAAAGATCTTTCCACTATAATTTCTCCTTATACTTGTAGCTTTTATTTTTTTTATTTGAATTTATGATACAGCTAATTTTTATGTAAGATATGAGATATAGGTTAAGGGGTTTTGGTATGAGATTTTGTTGTGTGTTATATTTCTCCAGTGACTGCTCAACTATTCTAGTACCATTTATTTAAAATACCATCCTCCATCTGTCATATTACTCTTCCGCCTATATATATATAGTCAGTCATAAAAACCCAAAAATGTTTTTTGTACTTGGATGAGTTTATTTCTGTACTTTCTATTCTATTAATATAGAATAGTTCTATTAATATAATGTTCTTTTCATATAATCCGTTTGCCTATTCCTGCATTTAAACCACATTGTTCTGATTACCATAGCTTTTATAGTACTAGTCTGAAATTTTTGTTGATGCTTTCTTTCAAAATTCTTATTGTAGTCCTTTCTAGTTCTTTGCTTTTCGTTTAAGTGTCAGAATTACCTATTTAAGCTATAAACTCTTGCCTGACTTTGGGTCAGACTTGCATAAATTTAGAGAGATTTGACACCTGATGTACTCTCTTTACATAACTCCTCTCTAATCCCCTGGAATTTTATGGTTTTCAGTACATAGCGCTGATACCATATTGTTTGCTGAAAACTTGATACAGGTCCTATTTTTTTAAAAAAGTACTATTTTCCAATCGTTCGCTCTTGTGAGAAACAGAATTCAAGAAGAGTCTCCAAGTTTCCAGTTTCCTGAACCCCACTAGAGGAGCCCTGATGGCAAATTGGGTGAAGAGCTTGACTGCTCAGCTAACAATTGGCCCTTAGAACTCACCAGCTGTGGGCTCATCAGCTGCTCTGTGGGAGAAAGATGTGATACTCTGCTTCCCGGCAGATTTAGAAGCCTGTAAACTCTAGAGGCAAGCTCAGCTCCCTCTTAGATGTTGCACAGGGTAAACAACTTGACAGCAAAGAGTTTCAGTTTGGGTTTGATGTCCAACTAATTATAATAATCTGTATTTTTAATCTTGTTTAGTAATAAGCACTTTCTAACTTCTCTCAAGGCTCTTTGATGACTTTTTTCAAGATTATTTAATATTATAGCTTTTAGTTATGTTTTTCATTCCTAATTTAATTCTTTATGGGTAAATAATATATTATATATGTGGTTTAAGAGAAAAGTTTTTTAAAAAATTCTTTTATTTTTAAAGTAAGATTCTTATTTTTTACTACTTGGTTTATAAAGTTTGTATATGTTGTTTTTCACACAGATATTTCCCATTTCCTTTATCCATTCCTCCTTCCACGCATCAAATCGTGTGACCCCCTTGCCCACCATCACCCTACTGTTCACACTTTCCCCCCCTTCTTGGATCCTCATACACATTTTATTAGTTATCTTTCTATTTCTGCAATAATGGTCTTATACAGTATTTGTCTTTCTGGAACAGTTAGTTCACTTAGTATAATGATCTCCAGTCTCTCACAAGTTAAGTAGTGGTTTTTAAAATCATGCTGTGTATGTGAATGTATAATAAATACTCAATCCATTCGATTGTAGTTAGAAATTTGGGCTGTTTCTGTGTTCTTGCAATGTTGAATAATGCTGCTATGGACATATGTGTACAAATCTCTGTGCCTTAGTTCTGCTTATCGTGGGGTATATTCCAAGCAGTGGAATAGCTGCGTCATATAGAATTTCTGTGCTGGCAAAACTGGACTAGAAACTGCATAAAGCTGAAACAGGATCCACATTTCACACCCTACACAAAAATCAACTCAATGTGGATCAGAGATCTGGGAGTAAAGTCCAAAGCCACAAAGTTCATAAAAGACAAAATGGTGTCAATCTTAAACGCCTTACTGTGTGGTACAAAAAGACTGCCAAACACAGCCAGAAATGTACAATCTGGAGAAGATAATGAGGAATGGGAACTTCTAAAGATTAAATCCCTGAGTGCATCAAAAACTTTTTTTCAAAAGAGTGAAAAGAAACCTACTGACTGGGGATCCTTCAGCGCCTCCACAAGAAAAAGACCGATAACACAAATACAAAATGGGCAAAAGACATGGAAGACTTTTCACAGAGAAAGACATTGGAATGGCCAATAGACACATGAAGAAAAGCTCAAAATGACTGGCAATAAGAGATGCAAATCAAAAGCACAATGTGATACCATCTCACACCAGTGGCAGTGGTGAAGTTGAACAGAAGAGCAAGTAAAAAATGTTGGAGAGGATTTGGAGAGATTTGCTGTTGTTATTTTTGTTATATGCCGTCGAGTCGTTTCCGACTCATAGCGACCCTATGCACAACAGCCCTAAACCCTGCTCTATCCTGCGCCAACCGCACCACCTCTGACACACCCATCCCGATTACCCCAGTCACCAAATCAATCCATCTCATAGAGGGTCTT
>NW_006399887.1:4264992-4272008 GCF_000299155.1 Elephantulus edwardii
CAATTCCTTTCTATATAATGACTCAGTATATTGCTTCCATCTTCTTTTAATACTTCCTGGATCATTTAATATTCTGCCCAAAGCATCCTTGATTACAGCGAACTCTTATTTCCATTTGCTAGGATTGTAAAATGGTACACTCTGGAAGGCAGTTTAGTGTTTCCTCAAAAATCTGATTTCATTAAAGTTTGTATTACAGTCAATGGCACAGCTCATTTTGATAAGTATTCCAGATTCTCTTGAAAGTATACATATTCTTGCGCGCTGTTTTTGCCAACTAGGTCTAGTAGGTTGATGGTGTCATTCAGGTCTTCTGTATCCTAGCTAATATTGTATATATTTTTCTTTCAATTGCCAAGAGAAGGTTGTTGATGTTTCCAACTATAATTGTGCATCTGTTCATTTTTCGTTTAGCTCTATCAGTTGTTACTACATACATTTTAAAGTTGTATTGTTTGGTATATATACCTTCATTATTATTTTTTTCTGAGCTTATTCCTTTTTTATAATGGTTGTTGTTGTTATGTTGTTATATGCCATCAAGTCACTTGTGACTCATAGTGATCCTATGTACAAGAGCCCTAAACTGTGCTCTATCCTGTGCCAACCTTATTGTCTCTGATACACCTACCCTCATTACCCCAGTTACTGAACTGATCCATCTCATCAAAGGTCTTCCTCTCTTGCTCTGTCCCTCCACCCTCCCAAACATGATGTCCTTTCTTGACAGCTGACTTTTCCAATGCAAGCGCTTCAGGTTCTCCTCACTTTCAGCAAGGAGGGTTGTGTCATCTGCATAACGCAGGTTGTTGATGAATCTTCCACCAATCCTGATGCCACACTTCTCCTCTTAGAGCCCAGCCTCCCGGATGATCTATTCTGTATATAGATTGAAAAGATATGGAGACAGAATACATCCCTGACAGACACCCTTCCCAATTATGAACCATGCAGTGTCTCCTTGCTCTGTTCTGAAGACTGCCTCTTGGTCCAAGTATAGGTTTCACAGAAGCACAATCAAATATTCTGTGATTCCCATTCTTCTCAGAGTCAGCCATAGCTTGTTGTGATCCACACCATCAAGAGCCTTTGCATAGTCAATGAAACACATGATTAAGAACTAATGGTACAGAAGGAAGATGTGAAAGCTAAACTTCAAGCATTGGCAAAAAGTAAGGCTCCAGGAACTGATATGTTAAACCAGTGGATGTAACATTGGAAGCATTCACTATTCTATGGGAAGGAATTTTGAGTCAGCTACCTGGCCTATTGGAAGAGATCAATATTTCCATTCCAAAGAAAGGTGATCCGATAGCATACAGAAATTATAGAACAAAACCATTACTATCACAGGCAAGAAAAATCTTGTTTATGATGGTGAAAACATGAATGTAGCAATACATTGAGAGAGGACTGCCTGAAATTCAAGCCAGATTCAGACTCATTTGTGGAATGAAGAATATCAATGCTCATGTCAGGTTTATCTTAACTAAAAGCAGAAGAAACAACAAAGATGTTTACTAATATTTTTCTTAACTATGAAAAGAGTTGTGCCAAGAAATCTGGAGAACAACCACTTGGCCAACTGACTGGAAGAGATCCATATTTGTTCCTATTCCAAAGAAAGGTGACCCAACTGAGTGTGGAAACTACAGAACAGTGTCATTGATTTCACATGCAAGCAAGATTCTACTGAAGATTATCCAAAAACGATTAGAACAGCACATCAGCAGAGAACTGCCAGAAGTCCAGGCTGGGTTTAGAAGGGGTCATGGTACTAGGGATATTGTTGCTGATGTTAGATGGATCTTGGCTGAAAGCAGAGAATACCAGAAGAATGTCTATCTGTGTTTCATTGATTATGCAAAGGCATTTGACTGTGTGGATCATAACAAACTGTGGCTGACTCTGAGAAGAATGGGAATCCCAGAACATTTAATTGTGTTAATGTAAAACTTATACTTGGACCAAGAGGCAGTAGTCAGAACAGAGCAGGGTAACACTGCATGGTTCAAAATTGGGAAGGGTGTATGCCAGGGATGCATCCTGTCTCCATACCTTTTCAACATGTATGCAGAGCAGATTATCCGAGAGGCAGGGCTCTATGAGGAGAATTGTGGCATCAGGATTGGTGGAAGATCTATTAACAATCTCCGTTATGCAGATGACACAACCCTGCTTGCTGAAACTGAGGAGGACCTCATGCACTTGCTGCGAAGGGTCAAGGACCGCAGCCTTCAGTATGGACTAAGGCTCAATGTCAAGAAGACAAAGATTCTCACCACTGGACCAATTGGCAGCGTCAGGATGGGTGACGAAGAGATTGAGAGTGTTCACAGCTTCAGTTTGCTCGGCTCCACAGTCAACACTTTTGGCACCAGCAGTCAGGAAATCAAAAAGCGTATCACAATGGGAAAGTCTGCTGTTAGGGACCTCTCTAAAGTACTCAGGAGCAACAGTGTCTCTCTGGAGACTAAGGTGCGCCTGATACAGGCCATGGTCTTTGCAATCGCTTGTTATGCATCAGAGAGTTGGACAATGACTAGGGAGGACAGAAGGAGAGTGGATGTTTTTGAGCTGTGGTGCTGGAGAAGAGTACTGAATGTACCATGGACTGCCAGGAAAACAAACAGATTCATCTTGGAGAGGATTAAACCAAGCTACTCCTTGGAGGCAAGGATTCTGGGGCTTCGTCTGACATACTTTGGACATGTTGCCAGGAGGGACGGGTCCTTGGAGAGGGACATCATGCTTGGGAGGGTGGAGGGACAGCGCAGGAGGGTAAGACCCTCTATGAGATGGATTGATTCGGTGACTGGGGTAATCGGGATGGGTGTGTCAGAGGTGGTGCGGTTGGCGCAGGATAGAGCAGGGTTTAGGGCTGTTGTGCATAGGGTCTCTATGAGTCGCAAACGACTCGAAGGCACATAACAAACAACAACAACATGAAAAGACATGCGATTGTGTGGACCATCTCAAATTACAGAGAGCATTCTGCAGAATTGGTGTTGCAGAGCAGTGTTTCAGGCAGTAAATGTGGACTGTCCGTCTTTCTCCCGGGGAGTGGCTGGTAGATTCTAACTGTGAACCTTTTTTTGTTGTTGTTGTTGTGCAAATTAACAACACAATTCAAAAAGATTGAAATTGTCAAGGACTGACTGAATTTTATTTGGGTCCACAATCAATAGTCATGGATGCAGCAGTCATGAAATGAAATGATGTATTACATTGGACAAAACTGCTGCAAAAGATCTCTTTAAAGGTTGAAAGTCAAAGATGCCATCCTCAGGACCCAGGTCCACCAAATTTAAGCAGTGGTATTTCCAGTTGCTTCATGTGTATGTGAAAGCTGTACAGTGAAAAATAATGAATGAAAAATAAGTGTTGCCCTTGAAAAATCGTTGGTATAGAAAGATTCTGAGGATCCAATGAGGGGAGGGTGGGAGCAGAGGGGTGAGGATGGGTGGGGGAGTGGTGTTAATCATAGGTTGCACAGTTTGATAGTTGGGGGGGTGGAAATGAAGGAAATGGGAAGGATCTGGTGTGAAAAACAATGTATTTGTACTTTGTAAATAAATCAGTATTTTTTAAAAAGAAGCATTGGCTTTGATTTGTGGAGAATATTGGATATACTATGGACTTGTAGAACAAGTCTGTCTTGGACACAGAAGGTTCCTAAGAAGTGAAGTTGATAGGAGTTGTCTCATTTGCTTTAACGGAATCTCCAAAGTCTAATGTTATCAGGATAAATCAGTCACTGGAGAAACGCGTAATGTGGAGCACTTCAGCTGGAACATTAACAAAACAGAGCACAATCCTCACAACGAAACGGACAAAGTACGATGACTGCAGCAATGAGCTCAAAACTGTCAGTGGTTGGAGGCTGAAGCAGGACCAGGCAGAGTTTTGTTTTGCTGTACCAAAGATTTCTACGAGAACTGATCAGCTGTAACAAAATGATAGCTAAAAAATCCCACCATAGTGCATTTCTCTCTTTGTCCCTGGAAATTTTTGTTACTCTGAAGCCTATTTTGTCTGGCAGTTGGCTTTTTTTTTTTCCATTTGTGCTTGCAAGATATAACTTTTTCATGCTTTTAATTGTAATCATTACATTATACCATTACATTTCAGTTTGGTTTCTTTAGAATACAGTTGCATCTTGTGTTTTTGTTGACTCTGACAGTGTATTTCATTTAAAGTAGTGATGATAGCTATTATCTTTGTCTTACGTTTAATTATGTATTTTGGACTCTTTTCATTCACAAGTTTTCAACTTTCATCCATTTTTAGATTTTTTTAGAACTAAATTTTAATTTCTATGTTCCCATTATAATTTCGTCGTCTTGCATAACTATTTCCCACCCATCAGCTGCCAATTTGTTGTACTTTGGTAGTTTATGATGCTGTGACGTGGGAAGCTATGCCACTGGTATTTCAAATATCAGCAGGGCTATCCATGCTGGATGAGTTTCTGTGGATCATCCAAACTAAGAGAGATTAGGAAGAAAAACATGGTGTAATATTCTTTTTTTTCTCGGTAAGTTTTTACCAAGTCACAATAAAAAGTTAATAGACTATAGCACATCATTTGATAACACATCTTCAAATGGGAAAAAAGTTTAGAAAAACATATTAATAAATCTGCTGAAAATTCTAACTTTACAATGAACTCAAAGCCTACTTTGACAATCTGGTCTCATGCAATTATTTTCATTCAAGGGGAGGGGGAAAATATGCAACGATGACTGAATGAAAACTCAGCCTTTGTATCAACTTTCTTTAAAGTCAATATTTAAAAAATGATTTTTAAAATATAACAGTTACTAACTTCATAACAATTCCATCATATTAGTTTTACTAAATTTACTACATGAATTCAAACTACTTGTAGTTAATCCAGGATTATTCTAGTATTTTTGTTTTCCTTTTTCAAAATTCTAAAATTCCTATCCAGCACTCTGAGTAATATTAGTGCAATATGTTACATGGTTCCTAGAGAGAAAATGATGGACTGAAATTATCAAAGGGGGACCTGAAGCTGATGGTGTAATACTTCTAAAAATATTTCCCAATTTAAACTTTATGCAGATTGACCTTGTTTGGAAAGAACATCATTGCAGATGCTAACTAGTCAAATAGAAGTCAGATTGAAGTAGGTCTGGATCATCTGTGAATGATATTCTTGTAGGATAAGAGATACACAGGGAAGGGAAAGAATGGTCATGTGGAAATGAGGACTTATATTATAGGTAAGTTACAACTGACTGAAGAACCAGGCACAACTACAATCTATAAGATGCAAGGAATTTTGAGAAAAATAAGGCTCTGCTAACTCTCAAAGACAAGGACAGTAAGAATGCAACATACTATGAAATGTTATCATTAGAGGGGATATATGGAAAAGGGCACTATGCTTGGTAAAGTAGAGGTTCAATAAAAAGGGAAAGAATTACATGTACTGACACAACAGTTGCAATAATGGGTTCAAATGGACAATAATTATGAGAACACTTCAGGACTGAGTTGTGCTTCATTCTGTTTTGTATGTCAGAACCCATTCAAAGGCACCTAATAGTAATAACAAATGAAAATCTTCAAAATTGTGAGCAATTATAATACTATTACCTTTTTTTGTTGTTACTGCTCTAAAATTGAGAAGAATGAGTATCTCAGAACATCTAAGTATTCTTGTGCAAAACTCATAACTAGACCAAGAAACTGTCTGAATAGAGCAAAGGGACACAGCATGGTTTTAAATCAGCAAATATATGTGTCAGTGTTATATCCTTTCTCCATACTTATTAAATTTGTGTACTCTGGACCAACTGGGCTATATTAAGGAAAATGTGACATGATCATTGGAAGAAGACAATCTATGCTATGCAGGTGAAGCAATCTTGCTTGCTGAGAGCAAAGAGAACTTGATGCACTTGCTGCAGAATGTCAAAGACTATAGCCTTCAGCGTAGAATACATCTCAATGTCAAGAAAACACAAATCATCACCACTGTAACAATAGGCAGCAATGTGATAGATGGAGATAAGGTTGAAATTGCCAATAATTTGTTTGTACTTGCGTCTACAATCAACACCCATAATATCAAGAAATAAAAACAAAACAAAACAAAAAACCTAATGCAGAACCATGGGGTATTGTCTGACTTTGTGCTGGAAGATGAATCTTTCAGATTTGAAGACAATCAAAATACAACTGAGGAGGTGAGGCCTCCTCAAAGTACAGTCAACTTGAATGACATAGATGGTGTGCAGCTGCAGGGGTCCTCATTTGTTCATGTGGCATGACTCAGAATGAAAAGAAACAACTTCAGCATCCATTATTAATTGCAACATGGAATGTGTGAAGTATGTGTCTAGGAAAATGGGAAGTTGTCAAAAATGAAATGGATCAAACATGTGGTTATGATATGTCAATAATTGATCGTGATTGGAATACAAAAGTTAGAAACAAATAAACAACAAAAAAGGACTGGTATTTTGAAAATACTGTCTTGATAAAAGTTATCCTGGACATTATATGATAGAATTTTACAGGATGGAGGACTTAACCATTGTGAATGCTTTTCTCAGCAGCATAAACCATGCCTGTGCATGCATAAGGTGCTGTTGAACAAAAGACCATGCATCTTCAGCAGGCAGCCAGTGCTTTCATGGAAGCAAAATGAGTAGTTTCCTCACATTAAGAGTTATGGCCTTGCAAACCCAGTGGAGGGTTTTTTACTGTGAGTAATAGTTAGTCTGATGGTAGTGAGATGATTTTTCTTCCTTACACATGCATATACCTCACTAAATGGAATACACAGAATTAAATTGACTGTGTCTGTGGAAGGAGACAATGGACAAGCTCAGTGTCATCAGTCAGAATAAAGTCAGGAGCAGATTGCAGAATAAAGAATCAATTGCTCCCGGCGCTGACTGAAAATCGCCTGTGACTTCATCCATAGCCACTGGTGAGAGTCAGTGCCCAGAACCATCAGGGGCTTTAAGCTCGTTGCCCAC
>NW_006399887.1:4272461-4289127 GCF_000299155.1 Elephantulus edwardii
TCCCAAATCAATAAGACAGTTGGTTTAATTACTATTGGAAAATGCTTGTCATTCCTCTGTAGCATCTGGTCCCCACTGGACCCTCATCATTTCCTTCACCTGCTCCCCCCACCGTCCAAACTGTGCAGCTCTGCAACGGCATCCTGGCCCATTCTCACCCTTCTGCCCCCAACCCTCACCTCCTTGTACCCCCAATATGTTTTTCCCATTTAAAAAAATATTTAAAAAAATTTTAAAAAAGCATCAATTGCTCACATGTAAGTTTACATTGAAGCTGAATAAAACTGAAACAAAGCCACAAGAGTGAGACTGTGACCTTGAGTATAACCATCTAAAGAATATTCTTGATTAATTGAACACTAATTCAAGACTATATATGAATATCATATGCAAAGAAAGCAGAAGGTCGCTAAAAATGTAGAAAAAAAGTAAAGATCAAAATGGACATCAGAAAATTCTCTGAAACTTATTCTTGAACATAGAGAAGCTAAAGTTAGTGGAAAAAATGATGAAGATAAAGTGTCGAACAGAAGATTTCAAAAGGCAGGTCAAGAATTCAAAAGTTAAATAGTATAATGAGACGTACAAAAAACTTGGAGTTTGAATATTAAATGAATGAGTATTTTTTGAAAAGTGAACTGGGAGAGGGAGAAGGGAGGTTGAAGGAGTAAAATGTGCAGCAACGAATGAATGAAAATCTCACTTCTTTGTAAATTTTCATTAAAATCATAATTAAAAGAAATTTTTTAAAAAAGAAATTTTATTTAAAAAAAAAACAACAGAAGAAAATAAAATAGAAGAGCCTGCTCAGCATGTTCAAGTTGAAATAACTAAAAAATTCAGACTTCAAAATGCAATATTGAAGGATTTTCTAGATATAATATTGGATGACCTAGTGCTAGCATCAAAAGATAATGAGAATAGTCACTGTATCGAAAAGACTTGGTTGATGTTCAGGGATTTCAAGAGGTAGCATATGATTAAGAACTAATATTACAGAAGAAAGAAGTATAAGCTATAATAAAAGCAAGTTGTTGATGAGTCTTCCTCCAATCTTGATGCCACACTCTTCCTCATAAAGCCTTGCCTCCTGGAGAATAGTATGCTATATTTATTCAAATATTTATCATTTCAGTTGCTCTTTCACCTTCACTGAGAAATCAGCTTTTCCTCTGGTATTATTTGCTTTTACTAGATTTTTACTTTAGCATTTCCTTTAAAGCTGGTCTATTAGGGATAAATTCTCATTTTCTTCATTTGATAATGTGTTCCTTTCACTATTATTTTAAAAATATGGTTTTCTGGATAAGCTATTTTTTTCTTGTCAGAACTCAAGAATTTTGTTCCATTATCTACTAGGTCAAAAAACAGGACAAAAAATATGTAGTATTCAAACCATTATTTCTCTACATTTGTTATTTTTCTCTGTTTGCTTTTAAGCTTATTTAAAACTAAGACTTATAACAGTTTGATTATGATATGTTTTTGTATAACTTCGAGTTCATCCTTTCTGAGGTTTATTTGGTTTCTGGAGTAGATAGGTGTAAGGACTTTACTGCATGTGTTATACATATACACCAGTTACCATCAAATTGATGCTAATTTACAGTAACTC
Source organism: Elephantulus edwardii (assembly GCF_000299155.1). Lineage (NCBI taxonomy): Eukaryota > Metazoa > Chordata > Mammalia > Macroscelidea > Macroscelididae > Elephantulus > Elephantulus edwardii. Next base: position 4,274,077 of record NW_006399887.1, read on the forward strand.
CATAAGTCTAAAAATGTTGCTGTTGTTATGCACCATGGAGTAGCCTACAACTCTCGAGTCACCTGTGACTCATACTGACCCTATATACAACAGCTCTGAACCCTGTCCTATCCTGAGCTATTCTCACTGTCTCTGATACACCTACTCTCCTTCCCCCAGTACTGAGTCAATCCATCTCATCCAGGATCTTCCTCTTTTGTTATGTCCCTCCACCATCCAAGCATAATGTACTTCTCCTAGAGCTGGTCCCTCCTGGCAACATGCCCAAAGTATGTAAGATGTAACTTCAAAATCCTTGCCTCCATGCAGAAACTTGATTTCACCTTTTCTAGGACAAACATGTTTGTTCTCTTGGCAGCTTATGGAATGTTCAACACTCTTCTTCAGCACCACAATTCAAAAGCATTTATTTTTCTACTGTCATCTCTAGTTATTGTCCAGCTCTCTGATGAATAACAAAGTAATTGCAAAGTCCTGGATCAGGTGCACTTTAGTCTCCAGATTTACATCCTTGCTCTTCAGTACTCTGGAGAAGTCCCTGACAGCAGATTTTCCCAATTCAATTCATCTTTTGATTTCCTGACCACTGGTGCCAAGAGTGTTCATCGTGGAACCAAGCAAGCTCAAATTGTTAACAGTCTCAATCTCCTCTCAGTCTATTGTTGTGCTGCCAATTGGCCCAGTGGTGAGAATCTTTGTCTTCCTGATGTCGAGCTTCAATCCATACTGAAGACTGCAATCCTTGACCTTCTGCAGCAAATACTTCAGACCCTCTTCATTTTTGGCAAGCAAGGTTGTGTCATCTGTATAAAGCAGGTTATTGATGAGTCTTTTTCTGATTCTGATGCCACAAATCTCCTCTAAAGCCTAGCTTCCTGAATGATCTGTTCTGCATATAAATTGAAAAGGTATGGAGACAAGACACATTCCTGATGCACCCCTTTCCCGAGTTTGAAACATGCAATGTTTCCTTGCTCTGTTCTGATAACCTTTTCCTGGTCCAAGTACAGGTTTTGCATGAACACAATCCGGTGTTCTGTAATTTCCATTCTTCTCAATGTTAGCCACAATTTGTTGTGATCCACACAGTCAAATGCCTTTGCATAGTTAATGAAACACAAAGAAACATTCTGATACTCTCTGCTCTCAACCAAGATCCATCTAACATTAGCTATGATGTCCCCAGTGTCATGGCCTCTCCTAAATGCAGCTTATATCTTTGATAGCGTTTACATGATATTAGTGATATTGCTTGATAATTTCCACACTTTGTTGGATCACTATTTTTTAAAAATGGGAAAAATAATGGACATCTTCCAATCAATTGGCCAGATAGCTGTTCTCTAGATTGCCTGGCACAGCTCAGTAAGCACGTTCAGGGCAAATTCTGTTTGTTGAACTATGTCAAGTGGGATTCCATCAATTCCTGGGACATTGGTGTTTTGGTGGTTTTTTCTTGGTTGGGGTTTTTTTTGTTTAGTTTTGTTTTGTTTTTTTTTCATTTCCTTCAGGGTAGCCTGAACTTCTTCCTTAACCACCATTGCCTCCTAATCATATGTTATTTCTTGAAAGTCTTCCATGTCAGCCAGCTCTTCTTGGTACATTAACTCTGTGTACTCCTTTCATCTTCTTTTGATGCTTCCTAGATCATTCAATATTCTGCCCATAGCATCCTTAAGTATTGCCAGTTGATGTTTGAATTCTTTAGTTAGTATTAATTATAATTTTCATCATAATACTTTGCTTTGTCTTCCCAAGCTGCCCTTTGAAATCTTCTATTCAGCTCCTTCTGATTTCTTCCCTTTGCTTTGACTTCTCAGCATTCTAATGCAATATTCACTATCTTCTGACATCCATCTTGGTCTTTTCTTCCTTCTCTGTCTTTGGAATGATTTTTTGCATTCTTTGTGGATGATTTTCTTGATATCTTCCCACAGCTTATATGATCTTTGTTATTAGTGTTCAAGACTGCAAACCTATTCCTGAAATTATTTTTAAATTCAGGTGGGATAGACTTAAGGTCAAATTTTTGTTCTTGCAGATTTATTTTAATTTTCTTTAGCTTCAGCTTAAACTTGAATATGAGAAGTTGATGGTCTGTTCTGCAATCTTCACCCAACGTAGTTTTCACAGCTAATACTGAGCTTCTCCAATAATTCTTTCTACATATGTAATCAGTCTGATTCCTAAGTATACCGTCAGGTAAAGTCCATGTGTATAGCCTTCCTGTGTTTCTTATAAAAGGTATTTGCAATAAATAAATCATTGATTGTGCAAAATTCTACCATCCTCTCTCCAACAATGCAAGACAGAGTTTCAGTTGCTAATATTTTTCAGGAGTCGATATCCAGGCCCTTCTTCAAAGATACTTCCAGAGAAATTATAACCTTCACCTTTTGTTAGCTGCTCAGTGTGTTAACCATTTGCATCATCCAGAGATTTCTGAATGTGTATAAGCTGTTGTTAGGTGCAGTCGCATTAGCTCTGACTCATAAAGAAGAGCCTGTGCACAATTGAGCAAATCCTTGTCCAATCCTATGACATCTTCACAATCTCTACTGTGCTTAAGCCCATTGTTGAAGTCACTGTGCCACTTCTTCTCATCGAGAGTCTCCCACTTTCCTATTGACTCGTCAGATTTCCAAGTATGATGTCTCTAGGGTCTGATCCTTCCTAATGACGTCTATATAACCTATGATTCTATGTATAACATAGACACTGAGTGGGAAGCACGTAACTTACTATTAGATAAACTCTGACTAACTTCTCTTTTTCCCCAGTTGACATGTTTCTATTTCTCTTTTGTAGGAATGACTATTAGAATACACTCCAGCAAAAAAGGGAGACATGAACATTTCTTTTTAAAAACTTTATTTAAAAATAAATAATTTTTTTAAAATAATTTTAAAATATTGTTTTTTACAGTCATATTTTTTACCTCATTTTTAATTTGCATTTGTTTCACATGTTTTATAGTTTCTTCATTAGTAAGTTTACAGTGCACAACCTTAATTGATGTGGTCATTTCTGACTGTTGATACAGACCTGGTCAGGTGAAGTTTTGAGGTTTACATTCAGCGTCTTCAGTCAAGATACCAGAAAAGTGTGGTGTAGTCTAGATTAAGATTTTATAAGCTTTGTGTGCTGACTAACAATGTCCTAATAGTAGAAAACATGGAATGTTTAAATCTTCTCAATAGGGAACTGAAATGACATAAATTAAGACTCAAAATATTTTCATTTCATCAGTCTTTAAATCTATCAGCTGCTCCACATGAGAAAGATGGGAAAACTCCTCTGATGTGATTTATAGCCTCTGAAAACTCACCAGAGAGTCAGATGTTAGTCAGTTCTAACTTAACTTCACGTAACCACAATTTGGCAAGGGACATATAGCTGAGGACTTGAATGATCTTTATTTCAGCTTTTGTACCACATTTTTACTAGTTTTATGAAGTAGAGAAATGCAAGTTGGTTTGACTGAAACTGGGTGTAAAATAAAATGAAAGGGCATTGCTAAGAACGATCTCTATCTTTTTAGAAATTATTCTATAAGGACCAACTGAAGTGGGGATGAGAGATCATTTTAAATAAAAATGGATCACACAAGGTTCTTCGAGAAAGTTTGACAAGATTATCTTCTCATTACCAAGTAGCATTTAGAGGGTTGTAAAGAGTTAATGCTTTCCTAAATTGCCTAAAAAACACACCCAGCGAGTGGTCCTACAACCTCAGCTTTTTACTTAATAAGATTTTCTGAAATATTATTCTTAGGGGCTGTTAAGCTGTTTCCAATTTTCTCAGTTTGGCACTGTGGAATTCCCTGCTAAGTCTAACTTTTGAATAGAGGATTTTCCAAATTTTTATAGAACAAAATCTGGAGACTAGGAAACTTCTTGCTTAACTCTAAAAATCAGCAATTGAGTATTGCTAAAAAAAAACCGCTATATTTTATTTCTCATAGAAGGAAATCACTGTTTCATATGATTTACCTTGTTAAGAAGACTAAAACAACAGAATAATTTAAATAAAAGAGAATTCTTCTCATGTTCTTTCCCCACACCCTCTGAGAATTAAGGCTGTCACTCCCTTATTCAACAAATGTTTGTTGAGCAAGAACTAAATATTCACACATACAGCAAAAATTTATAAGAAACCTGGTAGATGCTGAGATTGATTCAGGAGTAGGTTAGATAAATTCCTGAACCAGTGCACTCACATCTTAGAGATCATTATGATCTTCGGGGAGAAAGACTGATGATCAAATATTTATTTAGGGAGGGATGGAAGATGGTGGCAGTACTACAGAGCAAATAGGTCACTTGAATTTCCTAGTTGTGTGAATTGAGTGTGTCGTTGTTGTGACTGTGAGGTTCTGCACCATACTTACAATCTGCCCTGTGCCCCGACCCACTGCTTCAGTCCAACTCATTGAGGGTCTTCCTTTTCTTTGCTGATTTTCCTAAAGATGATAGATATCCTTTTCCAGGGATTGCTCCCTCCTGACAACATGCCCAAAGTAGGTGAGATGAAATCTTACCATTTTGCCTCTGAGGTGCATCCTGGCTGCACTATTTATTTATCCTTTTGGTTGTTGTTCCACGCCCTCGAGTTGACTGTGACTCTGTGACTCGTTGTTGTTGTGTGCAATTGAGTTGGAACTGAGCCGTAGCTCACCCTCCAGTGGGTTTTCAGAGGCAGTTAATCACACAGAAGGGGATTACCTACCAGTCTTCTGAGAAACAGCTGCTGAATTTGAACTTTGTGCCTTTGATATTGTAGTGCAGTTTCTTATCACTAGATCACCAGAGCTTCCTACAACTCTTGTTATTATTGTGTACTGTTGAGTCAGAACTGACCTTGTAGGTCCTCTGTAGGAGACCTGAAGGGATAGTACTAATGGTTCTGACATTTAAAGAATGGAATACAAAATAGCACTGTTGTTGTTGTTATGTGCTGTCGAGTCGCTTGCGACTCATAGCAACCCTATGTACAACAGCCCTAAACCCTGCTCTATCCTGTGCCAGTCTCACTGCCTCTGACACACCCATTCCGATTACCCCAGTCACTGAATCAATCCATCTCATAGAGGGTCTTCCCCTTCTGTGCTGTCCCTCCGCCCTCCCAAGCATGATATCCGTCTCCAAGGACCTGTTCCTCTTTATAATATGTCCAAAGTATGTCAGATGAAGCCTCAGAATCCTTGCCTCCAAGGAGTAGCCTGGTTTAACCCTCTCCAGGATGAATCTGTTTGTTTTCGTGGCAGTCCATGGTACATTCAATACTCTTCGCCAGCAGCACAGCTCAAAGGCATCAATTCTCTAATATTTGCAGGTGCTGTAGGAAATAGCTTAATATACTCACCTACTACCAACAAATTAAATTTAAAAATCTCACATCTTTTCCTTTCCCTTTGACTTCTTTTCTGCTGGGCTTTCCCCCAGGGTGTCAATCAGGAAACAAGCTCATGCCCTGTTAAACTCTGGAGAAGTTTAAGGGAGTGGGTTGAGACTCAAAGGAACTAGGAAAATGTGATTCACTACATTCAATAAGAAATTAGAAAGCATGTTGCATACTGGATTTTTGAAAATTAATATTTTTATCATGCATATACATTGTTTCAAGCATGTACATTGTGTTTTAAACAATCTTTCATTTACATCATATTTAATTCATTTATACTATGTTTTCCCCTTACAATCATCTTCCTAATAACTACTTTTGTGAAAGCCTGTAAGCCAGCCACTTCATACATCATGCCCTGATATCCCCCCTTTAGATAGCCAATATCTGATCGGCCCATCCATATTAAACCAGCCATTGAAAACATTATAAAGCACAGTTCTACTGTGATACATGACTTAATATAACAGTAGCTGATTTCTATTGGCTGCATATTATTGCAATTACTGTTATTAAGGGATTTGTATAAACTTCATATCAATACAACCTAATAGGTATATTCTGTTAGTATTGTTTATTTTTCCAGAAAAGAAGACTGAGACTCATCATTTCAGAACATTTAACCTAGAAATGCAATGCACTTTCCCCACGAAAGTGTGAATGAATGTGCTATTAGCAATGAGGAAAATATCTGAAGGAGCATGGAATTAACCTGACATTTGCACTGCAATTGGCAGTCTAATTAGAATTCATATTAGAAACAATAAAACAAGCGAGTTAGTAGCAATGTTTATTGCAAGAAAGGGAATAGACTTTCAGAAACGTAATCTAACGAGTTAAGTGATTACCATCCTCTTGTGTGTTCATTTTGAGTTTGTCTTCCAGTCAGATGCTTAAAAGCAGCTCTGCTAGGAAGGAGGAACCCTGGTATCTATTATTACTCCTACCTAGGATATCCTGGAATGCTGATTTGTTGCTTAGCTTCATCTTTTCTATCCTGGTCTTTCTTCTCACTTCTTGTCCTTTTGTGCACATCATTGTTGTTATCCAGGGTGCCGAGTCTGAGCCTACTCATAGCTGACCCTCTAGAGGGTTTTCAAGAGGAAGTAAGAGGCATGAGAAGAGAGTACCTATCCTCCTCATACAGAGCAGCTGCTGGATTTGAATCATGTACCTTTGGGTTGGCAGTGCAATTCCTTACCGTTAAGCCACCTGCTTGGATCAGCACTGAGCAGAGTCCGGAGATGTATTACACTGATCAAGTCAGCTGTTAGAGACCTCTCCAGAATGCTGATGAAGAGCAATGATGCCAGTTTGAAGATTAAGAGGTCTCTAATTCCGGCCATAATCTTCATAATCACCTAGTACACATAAGAGAGCAGGACAGTGAATAAGGATGACAGGAGAAGAATTGATGCCTTTGAATCGTAGTGCTGGAGAAGAGTACCAAATACCCCACAGATTCACAAAAGAAAAACAGGTATGTATTGAAAAAAGTGCAGTTGGAGTGCTCCTTGGAGGTAAAGATAGTGAAGCTTCCTCTTTCATACTTCAGACATGTAGCTAGGTGAGGCTATTCCTGGGAGGGAAGACATCATACTTGGAAAGATCAGTGAATTAGAAAGGCCAGCGAAGAAGGAGAACAATGAAGTGGATTGACATGGTGACTTCAGCAAAGGCCTTGAGTGTTTAAGACATGATGAAGATGGCACCGGATAGGGCAGCATTCAGGTTGGCTGTTCATAGAATCATCATGAGTCATACTCGACTTGACGGCACCTAACAACAACGGCAACACACCACTAGAGCTCGCATTATGCCCTTCAGTGGGGTTTTCACTGTCCCTTTGTTTCATGTCTACTGCTTACTCTGGCCACTTTCTTCCGATCATGCCACGGCTGCTGGAGCAATATCAGTAGGACTTCTGACAAAACGAGAATCACAGGAAGTGGGAAGAGTGTGGTTATATCATGGGTATGGTAACTATGGTCATAAAAGGAAATGTGCATAAAAGATTCAAAGGAAAACTGACCTACACTTATCTTACTGAAATCACATCCACACAGTGTAAGAACATGTCTATTTTTTTTCCCCTACATAAAATGTCCTTACTATCTAAAAGGACTACTATGAGCACTTGTAATCAGAAATGGCATGAAGTGAATCATTCATTTATTTGGAAAAATTTTTGGAGTAATTTTGGCCAATATTATGTATAAGAGATGGAATGAGTGAAGGATTGGCAGCAGTGATTGCAAGAATTGAAGCAAGGATTTCATGGCTTTGAAGAATACAGTCTGTTTAGAGAGGAAATGAGAGCTGGCTGGGAAACCTGGAGGGGTCCTTTGAAGCAAAGAGGAGCTGCACTTGATAAGGAGAACAATGTAGAGGTCAATGTAGGGGGGAGGTGACCTGGACAAAGCTGTGAGAAAGAGGGAGGGAAAAAAACAGCAGAAACCCAGCGGATTTTTTACCAATTGGTAGAATTAAATATGTACTGATTTTCTGTTCCTCAGTTGTCTCTTGGACATATTGTTACTATGAAACAGTCTAAAGGGCAATACAATGGAAAATAAATCAGAGAACTGCTTGGTTTGGGGATTTCTGAGTTTTGACACAAAAGTCACATTTATTTTACTTTTCAAAGAGAGGAGCGAACTGGGGGGGGGAGGTGAGGGCTGGGCGAAGAGAGAAGTGCAGCAATGAATGAATGGAAATCCAAAATCTCTGTAAATGTTCATTTAAATTATTAAAATAAAATAAAAATTGTTGTTATGTTCCATCGAGTCGTTTGCGAACCATAGCCACCCTATGTACAAGAGCTCTAAATGCTGTTCTATCCTGTGCCAACCTAGCTGTCGCAAACGCACTTATTCCCGCCACTCCAGTCACAGAATCGATCCATCTCATCGAAGGTCTTCCTCTCCTCTGTCCCTCCACTCTGCCAAACATGATGTCCCTCTCCAAGGACCAGTCCCCCCTTGCAACATGCCCAAAGTGTGTCAGACGAAGCTTCAGAATCCTTGACTCCAAAGAGCAGCTCGGCTTCACTCTCTCTAGGACAAACCTGATTGTTCTCTTAGCAGTCCATGGTATATTTAACACTCTTCTCCAGCACCACAGCTCAAAGGCATCAATCATCTTTTTATCATCCCTATTCACTGTCCAACTCTCTAATGCACAGCACATAATTGCAAAGATTATAGCCTGGATCAGGCGCACCTTAGTCTCCATCCTGACATCGTTGCACTCTTGAGAGGTCCCTCACAGCTGACTTTCCCAACGCAATTTTTATCTTGATTTCCTGGCTGCTGTTAAAAAAAAAAAAAAAAGTAAACCACCTCTTCTCCTTCAAATTGACAGGTATCCTTGTGATCTTGCCAATGTCGGGTTTTTGGGTTTGGTTTTTTTTTTTTCATGTGTGCTTTAATTTTTAACAACTAATTTTTATTAATGATAAAAGTGAGTAAGCATTTCTCTACTTTTTCTTGTAAAGAACATATTGTATCTAGATAGGCTCAACCTGTTGTTCATTAATTTCCCATTTTATTTTTAACAAGTCATTGTCATCCAGTTTTCCTTCATATCTGTGAAGGGTGAGCACTATTGTTTGATACTTCAAATGTCTCTTTAAAGCAGATGAAGAGAAATAAGACACGGATTTGCTGTCAGGTGCCCCCAGTTTGGCTCCTATCTCCCACGGATTCAAAGTAGAATGGAGTGAAGTCTTTGGTCCTGGGCCATTCGCTGAAGATCAGAGTATTGTGATCCGTAGAGTTTTCGACACCTAGATTTTAGAAGTAGATTGCCAGGCCTTTCATTTGTTGTTGGTGTTGTTGTGTTCCACCAAGTAAGAACTATCTCACGGCTGACCCTCCTGCAGGTTTTTAGATGCAGTTAATAGCACGGGAGGAGATTGCCCATCTTTCTCCCTTGGAGCAGCTGGTGAATTTGAACTGTCTTCTTTCAGGATTACAGCACAGCTTCTTACCAGTAGGCCACCAGAGCTTGTTCTTTCATTCTAGTTCTTTTTAATCTGGAAACTTCATTGAAAGCAGTTGAGAACCATACTAGAATGGAAGCAATGTTTATGGGGTACACAGGAAATTGGGCTGGTCTCCCATATAGGAGGTGAAAATTCGGCCTCTGAACACCATCACCTGCTAAATGTGTATTGTTGTTGTTGTTGATTGCCATCAAGTTGGGCACAACTTATAGCAACCCTGTGAACAAAAGACCTAAAGCCTTTCTACAACTATCTTCATTTATCAAAGTTCATAAAGTTTCCAGAGGCATGTTGTTTAGGAAGTGGATGACACTCCTACTTCTAAACTGGGAGCTCCACCAACACTGTCCATCATGGATAACCATTAGGGCATTTGACAGCCCAATGGCACAAGGTTCAGCATCACAGTAACCTCAAGTTACCTCAGTACAGCAGAGTGCTGTACCACTTAGAAGAATGTTGCTCCACAATATAACAACAATCAACCTTTTAATACAAACGCCCTTCCCAAGGTCTTGTTGACTCTAGATGAGAAGCTTAAATAAAAACCCCCAAATATAGTATGTTTTTATTTATGTACCATTGAGTTGCCTGCCACGTGTAGTAACCCTATGTACAGAAGCTCTGAACATTTCCCTGTCCTGAGCTGGTCTCACTAATCACAACACACCAACCCCCATTGTCCCAAATACTGTGTCAGTCCATCTCATCCAGGGTCTTCCTCTCCTGTGCTGTACATCTACCCGTCCATGCATGATGTCCTTCTCCATGGACCAGTCTCTCCTGGCCATGTGCCCAAAGTAAGTGAGATGAAGCTTCAGAATCCTAGCCTCCAAGGACAGAGTTGGCTTCACCCTCTCCAAGACAGACCAATTTGCTTTCATGGCAGTCCATGGTATGTTCAAGACTCATCTCCAGCACCACAACTCTAAGACATTTATTTTTCTTCTGTCATCCTTAGTCATTGTCCAGCTCTCTGAAAGTTAACAATTATTTGAGAAAATTGTAGCCTGAATTAGCTGCACTTTTGTGCTTAGACTGACATCATTGCTTTTCAGCATTCTGGAGAGGTCCATGACAGCAGATGTCCCCAGTGCAATTCATATTGCCTGTGTTTAAAACTAAAGCTTCCCACTATAAATGTTTAAATATATAATTATATTAGATGAGGCTAAACCTACCATTTTCATTCATGAGACGGAATTCTATAAACAAGAATGTGACATCAGAATTAGAGGAAGATTAATTAGCAACCTGTGTTATGCAGATGGCACAACTTTGCTCCCCAAAACTAAGGAGGAGCTGAAGTGTTTGCTGCAAAAGGTCAAGAACTTCAAACTTCAAGGCGAATTGCATCTCAATATCAAGAAAACCAAGGTCCTCACCACCAGACTAAAAGAAGCAGCATTATGATAGATTGAGAAAATACTGAGATTGTTAATGATATGATCTTACACAGATCCACAATCAACATCCTTGGCATCAGCAGTAATAAAATTAAAAGACAAATTGCATTGGAAAAAATCTGCTGTCAAGGACCTCTCCACAGTGCTAAAGAGCAATGATGTCAGTCTGGAGACGAGGTGTACCAGATGCAGGCCGTGCTGTTTTTGGCTGTAGAGTCAGAACTGACCCATAGTGGACTCCCCAGCAGGTTTTCAAAGACAATAAATCACAAGGAGTAAATTGCTTGTCTTTTTCCAGCAGAGCCCAGTTGTTTGTTGTTAAGGGCTGTCAAATCGCAGACAACTCATAGCGATCCTATGAATGAAAGACCTGAGCACTGTTCATAGAGTTTACGGAGGCAAGCCATTTTGGAAGTGGCTGTCCCTCTTGCTTCCAAGCTTGTTTTAATCGGGAAGCTCCACAAAACACTGTCCACTATGGGTAACCATTATCGCATTTGACACATCAGTGTCACAGTGTTCAACATCACAGCAACCACAAATTACCTCTGTACAGCAATGCACAAACCAGTGCTATACCTTTTAGAAGAATGTTTGACAAAAAACAATTTAAACCAGGCCTGAGATCACAGATTAAAATCACCCACCTTGGATTTGTTAACATAACTTTCTGTCCACTAGGCCAACATAGCTCTCTCTATATTGTCATAGCTAGTGAATTAAAAATGTGTACCTTTATAATTATTGGCAGCACAATTCCTTATGATTAAGCCGCCAGATCTGATCCAGGCTTTAGTCTTCTCAGTTGCTTGTTATACATCTGTAAGCTGGACAATGACAAAGAATGACAGAAGAAGAAGTGCCTTTGAGTTGTGCAAATGGAGAAGAGTATTGAACATACCATGGACTGCTAAGAGAACAAACAGTTCTGTCCTGGAGAGGGTGAAACCAGGTTGCTCCCTGGATACAAGGTTTTGAAGCTCCATCTCAGATATTTTAGGCGTGTTGCCGGGAGGGACTAGTCCTGGGAGAGGGACATCATGTTTCATCAGCATGAAAGCGGAATAGAGGTAGGTGTATTGGAGACAGACTGTCTCAAGATTCAAAGCTGTTGTACACAAGGGTTAGTAGGAGTCACAGGTAATAACACATAATAACAACAGCATATCGTTGTCCACTGTATGTGTGTGCCTTGCCTCTCCAGTAATTCGAACCCACCGGTGGTTCTGTGGGAGCGAGATGGGCAGTTTCCTCCTGTGTGATTTACAGTATTGAAAAAATCAGTGGAAGATTGGATGTTAGTTAGTTTGGACTCAATGGCAATTATAGAGCTAGAAATACATTAAAATACCCTTGTATTACTTAAAATTATATTGGGCTCCGATAAGTCATGGATTTCCCCCGCCCCCCATTTAGTACATAGGGAGGGCCCTTGGCAGCTCAAGAGCTAATAACAGAAAAGTTGACAACTGGAATCCACCAGTCATCTTACGGAAGAAAGAGATGGCAATCTGCTTCCTTAAGAATGTACAGCCTCAGAAAGTGTACGGGGCTGTTTTAGCTTGCCCTCCAGGGTCACTATGAGCTGCAATCAATCTACAGCATTTCCCCTTTAAACAACAACAACAATATAGAGAAAAGCGTTCTAGAAAATTGTCATGGTACTGTGACACTTAAGTGTTGTTGCTGTGTACCATCAAGTCAGAAAAGACTCATAGCTAAGGCTCCAGCCAGTTTTCAGAGACAGGGGAGGAGGTTATCCATCTTTCTCCCACAGAGCAACTGATGAATTTGAACTCTGTACCTTTGCGTTGGTTGCATCATTTCTTACCACTAAGCCACCAGAGCTCCCTATCTGATACTCAAGCAGTAGGCTGTAGCACTGCTTCTAAGTGTTTTTTTAGTAGCACCATCATGTTGCTCCATAACACTTTGAGTTGAAAAACGTATATAGAAAAATCTTACACCTCAATGCCTTTATCTTTGGGATAGCATCCTTTTGTGCTTTAGTCTCTCAAAATCATGCAGCAAAACGGAAGAGTAAGTGTGTGAAAGTCCAAGGATAAATCAGGTATTGGAAGGTCATGGTTGTTTGCACTAAGCATACTGAGTGCCTGAAATGAGTCACTGTGAAAACAGCAGATGCTGAAAACAATTGATACAATGTAATGAATGAACCTCATTCTCACCATACTTCACTGTATTACTTTTTAGTGCCTCCAAGGGTAGATGTGCCTTTTAAGCAACCAATTTACTGCTAGGAAGCTACATAAACATTAGGAAAATCGAGTACTACATTTAGTTTAATTGAGGATGGCAAATGACAATTCGACTTTCTCTTTTAAAATTCAGATGTTAAAAAAAAATCTCCTAGTGTTTCTTTGTCTTCAGGTAATATATCTCATGGCAAACAGATTGCAAAGTTTAAACCTCTTTTCAAGTTTCTCTCTAGCAAGCTTGAATAGCATTTTTCAATATTAACCCATTGTAATCTACCGTACTTCTTGGGAAGAACTAAACTCATACTGCCAACATGAGATAGATAGATGATAGATAGATAGATAGATAGATAGATAGATAGATAGATAGATAGATAGATATAGATATAGATATATAGATATAGATATAGATTTTTTTTTCCTTAATGAGGATTGTGGTGGTTCAGTGGTAGAATTCTTGTCTTCCAAATGAGAGGCCTAATCAGATTCCTGGCCAATGAACTTCATGTGCTCTCAACATGCATCTGTGAGTGGAAGATTACATATGTTGGGCAACTGGAACTCTAGTGGCCTAGTGGTAAAAATCTGCGCTGCAATCCCGAAGGCGTGCGGTTTGAATCCGTCAGCTGCTCTGCGGGAGAAAGATGGGCAATCTCCTCCTGTGCAATTAACTGCCTCTGAAAACTCTCTGGAGAGTAAACTCTGGATCGGTTCTGACTCAAAGGTGCACAATATCAACAATTTATTGGGCTACTTTCAGAAGAGCTTCCAAATTAGATGAAAAGGGAGCTCTGGTGCCCTACTGGTAAGCTGTGCTGCAATTCCAAAGGCATGCCATTCAAATCTACCAGCTGCTGCATGGGAGAAGGATGGGCATTCTCTTCCAATGTGATTTACTGACAGAGAACAACAAGAAGAAGAGCCTGGTTATCCACTTATGAAGATGAATCCATTACAATCCTGGGGTTTATGATGACCTGATTTTCAATAGATCATGATGAAAGTCCAAGCCCAGGCAGAATTTCCTTCTACTGTTGTGTATGGGTTAACATCATTGGCGGCTGACTGCACAGCAGCTAACAGCAACACTGATAACAGTAACATTCCCTAATGTTGAAGGAAAATGTCTGTACGCTTTTATGATCTCCCTTCATGTGGCTGAAGAATACTGTGACAACTGTAATCATGGGACCAGCTTCATCACGGGGTCTCCGCACAAGGTCAAGTACGTAATTGGTATCCTACCTTTTCTTCTGTAAGTTATTCATGACTTCACTATCATATTCATGGACTTTGAGTTAAGGCCATTCCCTTGGTGAGGTGGCAACTGATCTAAGTAAAACTGCTATTGTGATGATAAATGTGTCTCCAGTTTGCAGTCATGTATGAAATCAGTAGATTTTTATGTGACTAGTCCTTTTTTTAAAAAAAAAATATTCATAAAAAATTTATTCATGTTGAGCATTTTGCTTTTATTCCTTGCCATTTTTAATCTTGGTTATTTGAATAAAAATATAAGGTTTCTTTTAATTTTTAATATTATTTTTATTCTTTTTCACCAAGAAAACCTCAGATTCCAAATTTTATAGTTTCTCTTGCATTTTCAGTGTTTTGTAAAATTACATTATCCCAGTTACTACAGTTGTTGTTGTTGTTGTTATGTGTCATTGAGTCACCTGTGACTTATAGCGACCCTATGTACAACAGCCCTAAACCCCACTCTATACTGTGCCAATCTCACTGTTTCCGACACTCCTTTCCCCATTACTCCAGTCACTGAATCAACCCACCTCATAGAGGGTCTTCCTCTCCTGAGCGGACTCTGTCCTCCCAAGCATGACATCCCTCTCCAGGGACTGGTCCCTGGAACATGTCCAAAGTATGTCAGATGAAGCTTCAGAACCCTTGCCTCCAAGGAGCAGCCTGATTTTACCCTCTCTAGGATGAACCTATTTTTTTTTCTTAGCAGTCCATGGTACCCTCAATACTCTTCTCCAACTCCACAACTCAAAGGTAT
>NW_006399887.1:4294175-4316095 GCF_000299155.1 Elephantulus edwardii
CTGCTCTCCCGGGTAATCAGCAATGCCCCAGTAAACACAGATAAGATCCTACCGGCCTTTCTCCTGCCAGGTTAGTTCCTCAACAACTCACCTGATAGCTCCAGGCGATGGCTGGATCCAAGGTGGTGCCCTGAGGTCACAGGGCTTTGGTGGGGGTTGAGATGTGTGGTTGTGGAGCTGCAAGCGGGCTGGGGGAAGGGGAGGAAAGCAAGGGACTAGGGGGTAATGAGCGCAGGGCTTGGATACTATCACCAAGAGGTGGGGGCAGGGCTTGGGCGCTGCTGGGGGTTTATGCAGCAGCACCCTGTGTGTTAAGGGTCACACAGGTGTGGGTTGCAGGGGGGTCACGCAGTGTAAGGTAGTCTTCGTTCCTCTGGGGTCTCACAGTCTTCGCTCCTCTGGAGTTCCGTGGTAGGTGGCTGACTGTTGTTCTTCCCGGGTCTCTTCCAGGCCCCTCTCGCAGTGGAACCCCGTCTGGCAGCGGCGTTCTCCCATCTGGCGGCGGCCGTTACAGAACATTTAAATACATTGATTACTATAGCTTTATTTTTTGTTCTGCATATGCCTCATATTTTAGTTTTTATACCAGTGAAGGTTTACAAATTGTTGGGGGCTTTTTATACATTCACGAACATTTTGTTTTATAACACTAATTGCCATTGATTTATGCAATTACAAAGTGCGTAGCCCAAAGATGGTGCCTCTCTGGGGGGTTTGAATTCACTAGAAACTCTTTGAGAGAAAGTGGGACACTCTGCTCAAGGGCCATTTATAGTCTTCGAAAACTTGCAGGAGGGTCAATTATGCGCCATTTCCAACTTGACAATGAGAGAGAAACACTTACAATGTTGTTGTTATGTACCATCGCATCAAAACAAACTGATAGCTAATCCTCAAATGGGTGTTCAGAGGCAGTAATTTGCATTGGAGCAAACTGTGCATCATTCTCCCAGCATATTTTACCCCTCTTTCTTTTCCCTCCCCCAGTTCACTTTGAAAAAAGATATTCATTCACGGTTGAACAATTACCCACCTCCCCTTCTCCCCCCAATCCTCCTTGCATTGATACACTCTTATTCTGGGCTGTTGTAATAAATATAATATCTAATGATTTATTTCTTTTAAAAGTTCTTTCCTTCATCTGTTCTCCATTTTCAATAGATAATCAAAGGATTTGGTCATTTGAAATGATACTCATGTTTTCTTCAGCAGAAAGAAAAAGAAAAGAAAGAAACAACCCTTATGTCCATTTATTCCAGATCAAAGGTTAATAAAATGTGACCCATAAACAACAGCCAACCCACAAGCTGATTTTGTAATAAATTTTATTAGGACACAATGGCAACACTCATTCACTTATAAATTTATTATCTTTCATACTACAGTGAGAGAGAGGAACAGTTGCCACAGAGATCTTAAAGATTCTAAAGACAAGACCGTTATTCTCTGACAGGAAAAAATGTCTCAATCTCTGTTCTAGATTGATTCATAGTTGTTTAAGCGCATTGGTTTAACATTGGGAAACTTAAGTTCTGCTTCTACTTTGGCTCATTCCCGTTGTCTCTGTGGCCTTGATATGTCCATTTATATAATGAGGAAGTGGGGGAGTGTATGGCTCCCAGTCTTTACAGCTTCAAAATTTCAGAAATCCAATAAACTCTTGTTTTTGTTGTTGTTAGGTTTGCTGCAGCTAACTCTGACCCATAATGACAGTAGACAGTGTGACAGCAGAACTACTTTTAAGGTTTTCAAGGCGATGATGTTTCGGAAGTAGATTGCCAGGCCTCTCTCCCAAGGTGCCTCTAAGTGGATTTGAACTGACAACCTTACTGCCTAGCAATCAAACGCTTGACCTTTTGCAGCATTCAGAGAATCCCAATAAACTCTACGATCTAAAGTTGATCCCCCGCCCCCCTTTAGAGGTTAATGTCACTATCTATAATAAGCCCTTTTGAGCACATTAGGCACTCTTCCAAATTTCCATACATGTTCAAGGTTATAAAAATAATAATACAGCTGGACTAGTTTGACCATGTGAAAGGTGTCAAGTGTTAAGGACCTAGGCAGGCACTTTACCTTATCTCTCTTAGTCTTCAAAATAAACTGTGCTAATTGGGTGTTAGTATTCACAGCTGAGAAAGGGGAATGCTGATCTACATCATCAGTGCTGTCTTCTTTCTGTCCTCTTTATTTCAATTCCATCAACTGAATATATGATGGTACAGTGTAATGTACAGTCAGTATCAACTCCCAGGACCTGACAGGACAAAGTCAAACTCCCTTAGAGGATTTCCAAGCCTGTGATCTTTAAAGGGGCAGGTGCTCAGTTCTTGTCTCCTGTAGAACTGCCACTGTGAGTTTCAGTTGTCGTCTCTGGTTCTCTCTGTCTCTCTCTCTCATTGCCATGAAGTCGTTAAGACTCATAGCTGACATTTCCATCTGGTTTCTGAGGCTGCAAATTACCCAGGAAGAGATAGCCTATTTTTCTCCTATGTAATATATTTGAAGTGTTAGCAGCACAACTCTTTACAGACTATGTTCCAGAGCTCCCTTTCTTCCAGTTAGCAACTGAATTGTTTAGCCATTTGCCACCTTAATTCCTTGAATATATATTATATATTGTTATATATATATAAGTGTATATATTAATATATTATCGTTGTTGTTATGTACCATCGAGTCAACTGCAGCTCATAGCAAACCTATGAACAGTAACTCTGAACCCTGCTCTATCCTGAGCCAATCTTACTCTCTCAGACACACCTGCCCCCATTTCCAGTCACAGTTTCAGTGCATTTCATCCAGGATCTTCCTCTCCTGAGCTGTCCCTTCTGCTCGGCTCCACAGTCAACACTCTTGGCACCAGCATCCAGGAAATCAAAAAGCGTATCGCGATGGGAAAGTCTGCTGTTAGGGACCTCTCTAAAGTACTCAGGAGCAACGGTGTCTCTCTGGAGACTAAGCTGCGCCTGATACAGGCCATGGTCTTTGTAATCGCTTGTTATGCATCAGAGAGTTGGACAATGACTAGGGAGGACAGAAGGAGAGTGGATGCTTTTGAGCTGTGGTGCTGGAGAAGAGTACTGAATGTACCATGGACTGCCAGGAAAACAAACAGATTCATCTTGGAGAGGATTAAACCAAGCTACTCCTTGGAGGAAAGGATTCTTGGGCTTCATCTGACATACTTTGGACGTGTTGCCAGGAGGGACGGGAACTTGGAGAGGGACATCATGCCTGGGAGGGTGGAGGGACAGCGCAGGAGGGGAAGATTGATTCAGTGACTGGGGTAATTGGGATGGGTGTGTCAGAGGCAGTGCGGTTGGCACAGGATAGAGCAGGGTTTAGGGCTGTTGTGCATAGGGTCACTATGAGTCGCAAACGACTCGACGGCACATAACAACAACAACAACAGCAAATATGTGATCCATTTAATTTGCTTATTGTTTACATAAATACAGTTTAAATAATATTACATATTTTCCCCAACTGCAGCCTGCTCTTAACCTCTTTTCTTAAGCATTTTCTTTTCTTTTTTTTTACAGTAACATGATTAGATAATTGAATGAATGATATAGTGTGTTTATAAAAACTTTGAGGGAGAAGCCACATGGCAAAAATATCTCTACCATATATGTTACTAATGCAAAAATGTGGTGTTTTAAACAAAATTATAAAATAAATTATTGCTTAAGTGTCATCAAGTTGACTTCAATTCCTGGCAATCCTATGAGTTACAGATCTGAATCATGCCCTATCCTGTGTCATCCTTACCATCTTTTTAAAAAATTTATTGATTTTCATATAACAATTAATTTAGATTGTGATTCATTCATATTCCAAAATAGAAGCTCACTTTGTTGTTCCGTTTTGGTGGTTAGTTTTGTTCCTCGTGGTTTGTTAATGACTTAGGCAGTGGCTATGTGAATCACAGAGTAGAACGGCTGCATAGGGTTTACTCAGCTGTGATTGTTATGAAAAGGAGCCCTGGTGACTCATAATCCAAAGGTGCAGAGAGAGAGGTGCATTGGGTAGGAGCATGTCTCTGCAAGGCTCATGACAACAGAGCCTCAGGAGGCATGACTGGGGCTGTGGGGACTCTAGAGTGGCTGGGTTGGGGCCTGGATCTGAATTAGTGCTGTGATAATGACGGTAGCAGCAGCAGCAGAAGCAACAGTCGCGGCTGTGGGGATTCAAGTCACAGGTAGGAGAAGGTCCATGTGAGCTTTGTGCTGTATTCGTGGGAGCCTGCTTCTCTGTGTATCCTTGTGGCATCTGCACAAATATGAACTCTGACCTGAGTGTTGGAACAAGAATTTCTGGCACTCAGGCAATAATGGTTTGCTTGTCAGCAAACGGTTACAGAATAAAAGCATACACATGAACCTTGCAATAAAGCATGTCAGGGAGTTTACAGAGTTCTTCAGAGTTTAGCATCTTTAGTTCTAAATGCTAAACATTGCCCAGGGGATATGCAAAGGTTAGAAAAAGACATTACTTTTAAAGATCATAGTAGTCAATGGAAAAGAGCACCAGTTTTAAATGACACTTTGAGTGACCCAAGAGTTAATGAAAAAGAGAATTTTCAAATTCAAGTTTTCCTTGCAGTTGAATAAACAGACATTCTGAATTATTTGCAAATCGTGAATCCACTTTTAGCTTCTTGTGTGACCTCTGCAAGTTACAGAAGATGTCCAAGGAAGCATTGAAATGCCATTGTGCAAATTGACACAAAATTAAACTGAAACTTCGACTAGACTTATTCATGGGAAGAGCTTAATACTTTTATTAGAATTGTTCCATACAATTATCAGCTCTAAAAAAAAAACCCTCACCAAAACCACCAAACCCAAACCTACTGCCAGCAAGTAGCTTTTGACTCATAGTAACCCTGTAAAACCCTGGGGCTGCAAATCTATAATGGGAACAGAATGTTTCATCTTTGTCCTGTGTAGCAGCTAATAGGTTTGAACCTGTGATACTTTGAATAGCCACCCACTAGAGCTCCTTTTATCACTTCTGTTGTTTTTAGATGCTGTGGAATGAAGTACAGCTCATAGGAAGGTGTGAACAAAATATCAGAACCTTGTTGTAACCGGCCTCATCCACACAATCTCTGACATGCTTGAGCCCATTTTGATCAGTTCTAGGACAACTTAAATTTGCATTTCATGTTAATTTAGAAAAAAATTTACCCTAATGTTATCTAAAATACTCATAATAGCTCCTATAACAGTTACAGCAGTCATCGTCTCCAAATTAAATGGACAGAAAAGAATAAAATTAGTAGAAATTGTTTTCAATCTCTTATTTTCCTACAGTGACTGATGTCTATTATTAAAAAGTATGTTGTGTAAATGATACATTTTGGTGATCTAAGAAATGAGTTCTCATAAAAACCAACAAGAAAAAGACATTTCGTGGTCAATCAAGATATTGCGTTAATAACATCATTACTTATTGTATTGAATTAAATTATGACACAAAATATTATTTCTGTGCAATGTGTAACTTTGTACTGTTCTTCATGTACTACTATTGATACTATTTTGCTGAATAAGTAACAGGATCATTTCAGCAGGAAAAAAAATACATTTTATTCTTTTTAATGGTACTCTCCACCCTCCAAATTATAAAGAGAAGAATACCAAGACTTAAGTTCCTCTTAAGGAAACAGAAGCCCTAGAAACCTGCTGACACCTTGATTTTAGCTTAGAAACTAGATTGATGTTGAACTTGTGACTTTCAGAATGAAACAATAATAAATGCGTGTTGTTTTAGTCTACCAAATTTGTGTTAATATGGTAGCACAGTGTTCTTGAGTGTTTGTATTAAAACTGTGACCTCGGAAGTCAAATATCTTAGGTTCTCATAAATAGCTCTAACATTATCAATTATGCTACCGTGGTGTTAAAGATTTGTTGTTCAAAATAGCTTTTCTAGCCATTCATTTTGACTTTACCATGTGGATAGGGGAGGAGAGTATGCTGATAGGGTATGTTAGCTTATCTACAGAGGGCTGGCTAGTCTTGCCTTTATAATGAGCAGATCCAGCAGCAGAATTTGAAAATCTCACCACCAGCAAAGAAGCAGCAAGGGAATGCAGTGCATCCTTCAGAGCCAGAGATTCTTGCACCAGCCAGGCCAGAGCCTAGAGGAGCAGCAGCCATAGCAGAAAACCAGAGACTTGATATGAAACAGATCAGACCTTGGGACTGCTACACCATGGAAGCAAAACTATGAGCCTTTGCCCAAGATTGCTGGAGGACTTAGGATGAGCACCTATTTGACAGGGCAAAGACAGAGCTTTGATGTCCTAGTGATAAGAAGCTGCAATGCAATTCCAAAGGCACATGGTTCAAATCCACCAGCTGCTCCATGAGAGGATTGTCAGTGTCCTTCTGTGCAATTTAATGCCTCTGAAAACCTGCCAGAAGGTTAGTTATGAGCTGGTTCCAACGTGATGACACACAACAAGAGCCTAAAGCCATGAGGCTGAAGGCTGAGGTGCCTGTGAGCCTATTTAAGAAGCCGTCCCAACTGCGTGATTGTGTCTGCTACTACACTTACAGCCTTTTGACTTCTCTAGTATGGTTCTGTGTGGTCTTTGAGCTATGGCAATGGATTTTGGACCCAGTAAAACAGTAAGATTGGTTTTGAGATGAGTAGAAAGATTTGGGGGGGTATACCTATCTTCATGAGAATTGGTTTTGTGTTGTGGGTGCTCTTAACAGGGACAGTTCCCTTTTGGGGAGTTGGTAAAGGTCAGATATGGCTGTTCTCATGTGGTCCTTGCTCTTTTTACAGCTACTTATATGAGTTTGACCTCATTCTCTGACAAAGAATGATACCACCTTAAAGATATGCTCCAAGGAGAAATGAACAGAAAGACCTTACTAAGTATTCACTTAAAAAAGTATCAGACATCTGATTTGGGGTGAAATATTTAGCAAGGCAAAGGACTTCCCTTCACTTTTATTCCTTCCTAGTTTATGATCAATATTGCTGCCCAAAATATAAAACATGCTAACTTTTGGTTGTTATGACCTTCATGTAAGTGCAACCTCACTTAGAGTCTCATTCTTTAGATTCTATCCTTTCCAACTTCTCATCCTAATTTTCTAATAGATTGTCACACATTGCACTGGGAAAAGGCTATACATCTGAGAGCTGGGCAATGAATAAGTATGACAGAAAATGAATTAATGTCTTTGAGCTGTGGTGTTGGAGAAGAGCACTGAACATCCCATGGACAGCCAAGAAAAGAAACAGATATGTCTTGGAGATGGTGCAGCCAGAATGCTCTTTGAAGGCAAGAATGGTGAGGCTTCTCCTCACATACTTTGGGCATGTTGCTAGGAAGGGGTATTTCTTGGAGAAGGTTATGATGCTGGGAATGGTGGAGGGTCAGTGAAGGAGAGGAAGACCATCAACCAGGTGTATTGACACAGTGACTGCTACAATGGGCTCTTGTGTGTCAGGAAGTGTGAGGATGGCACAAGATAGAACAGGGTTTAGATCTTTTATTCATGCAGTTGCTATGAGTCATACTCGACTTGACAGTACCTAACAACAACAACAATTGCCATCCAGTAAGCAAAGATATATAAAGTGATCTCTTTCAAGGTAGAGGTACTTGAGGGGCAAAATTTGCTTTCAGTTAGTAACAAAAAGTTTGGAGGGTCAAACCCATCTTGTGGCACCATGGGAGGAAAGACCTGACAGTCGACTTCCATAAAACAGTGCAGGGAGTTCTTGTTGCTTAGTCCATAACGAATTACACTGCTAACTCAATGGCTATACATACCTCTCTGGTGGTTCAAATCTACCAGCTATTCAATGTGAATTACAACCTTGGAAACCCAGTGGAGGGTCAGGCATGAGTGGAAATCAATTGAATGGCACTGAGTAAATGAGTAAATTACAATGATCACAGCTAAGAAAACCCTGTGGAGAAGTTATACTTTGTAACACAAAGGGTCAACATGAACTGAAAAAACACACCACCACTAACATCTCCCATGGTAAGGTAATAACCTATGATTATTTTGTCCACTAATGGTTTCTGCAAGGCTTTATGGTTTCTGTTGTGTTCTGGACTGTGCTTCTACACAGGACCTTCCTAAGACTTAGTTAAAGGAATAAGTAGTCTCTAGGAACAGTCCAAACAAAAATTGATGCCTTTGAACTGTGATGTTGACTAAGAATATTGACTATCCCAAGTACTATCGAAAGAACAAACAAATCGGTCTTGTTGGAAGTTCGACCAGGGTGCTCCTTGGAGGCAAAGACAGTGAAAGTTTGTCTCCCATGCTTTGGGCTTGTCAGGAGAACAAGTCCTTGGAAAAGGACATCATGCTGGGGTGGATGGAGACTCAGAAAAAGAGAACAAGGCCTTCAACAGGGAAGATCAATCCTATGACTGCAACAATGGTATTGAGCATGGGAGAGACTGTGCAGATGGCACTGGATAGGGCCAGGTGCTGGTCTGCCATTCATTGGGTCACTCAGAGTCAGAGTTGACTTAAAGGCACCTAACGACAATAACACAACCTCAAGATAAATAGATAAAATCCAAACTTGAAGAATTTAATCCGATAAAGCAGTGAGACCTTGACCAAACAAAACAACCAACACTGGAGGGCAATCCCTGTGATTCAGTAGAGAACCTTTGTTGTTTTCTTCCAAAGTGCCTTGGAGGGGACTTGAATTTTCAACTTTTCAGTGAGTAGCTGGGCACTTTGCCCCATGTAGAGATGCCAAGCTTTTCCAGGAGTCCTTCAAATTAAGCCAAACTTTGCAAAACAGCTGGCCTCCTGCTCTGTCTACTTGTAAATGACCCTGGAGTGGCGTCTATGAATGTTACTTAGGATGATAGTTGCTGAGATTTTTAAAAAACAAAATGTATTGATGTTCTTAAGACTAGAACAGTTTGGCACATGTGGCACTAACTATTTCAGAGGAACTTATCCATAGTCATCAAGAGTTTCATTTCAATCTGGGTGGCAAGTGAGAATTTCTAACAGAGATTATTAATTTGTAATGAAGTTAGCTAATGAAAATGCAAAAAAAAAAATATTACATAACACACGAAGTTAGGACTCTTAAAAATATATAAGAACTGCTTAAAATAAAACTGTCTGCATAAAAATGGAATTTGTGGAGTTATTGGTTATTAGGAAAATGTACAAAGTATGAATGAGTGTTCCATGATAGACTATGCTATGAAGATTCATAATTTTGTGTTTATTTTTTAAAATACAAACTTATTTTTAAAGAAGTCTGATTTTATTTTAACAAATGCTGAAAATATCTGCAGGTATTTTCAAATGGACAACTACCAATAAAGATATTTTATATTCACATTGTGAAGAAATTAAAAAAATAAGGAAGACCCTCAATGAAATGATTGGCTCAGTGACTGCAACAATAGGCTTTTTAAAAAAACTATTCTTATTTGCATACAATAATTTGTTTACATTGTGTTTCTTTGATGTATGTTGTGTTTTATACAGTCTTTCATTTACATTGTGTTTCATACAATCATTCATATACATTGTATTTTATATAATCAATTATTGTTGATCTAAGTCTCTTATTACACCATCTTTAAGTCTGCATGAATCTTTCCTATCCCTTTGCCCTCCATCCATCCATTAAACTCTGCTATACTAGTGACTTCCACCATTCTACTTTTCCCCATTTGTACATGTATACACATCTTACAACCCAGCAGGGCTTATGGGGTTGATACAGGATCAAGAAGGTCTCCTTTGATGTACATAGGGTTACAATGAGTCAGAACTGACTGAATGGCAACTAAAAACAGCATTACCCTAGTGAGTACTGCCAGATGTGTGAAAGCATTTGAAATCTGCAGAGTATCGCAAGAAGTCAAAATCAACTTGATCAGGGTTTCATTTTTTTTGCTTCGCTTCATCATGTGATCTCCCTCTGGTGTTTACTGTTAAGATTGACACTGGCTGTAAATAGTCCCCAGACTTTTCCCCTTCTGTGAAAACCATCAGGTTTTCAGAGGCTGTAAATGACACAGGAGAAGACTGCTCATCTTTCACCCCTGGAGCAGCTGATTAATTCAAACTTCCAGCCTTTGGGTTGGGAGCTCCTCTACTAACCTAGAACCACTGATGAATCCGAACCCAGAGAATCACCACCTTGGGATGACCAACATAACTCTCTATGAGCCAGAGCGCCCTACTATAGTTAAAGGAATTACACACTGAAGAGAAATAAATGATGATATGAGGGGACATAATGGTGCAAATTCCCCCCCCCCCAAAAAAAAACAAAGCACCAAGAAACAATAAGAAGAGTGAAACAACAGAAAAATGTGCAGAGGGCATTTTTAGGTATCAATTGTGAAATATTTTTCTTTTTCTGTAGTAGATATATTGGTAAGAGTCTTGGTAGTGTAGCGGTTAAAGAATTTGGCTGCTAAAGGTGAGCAGTTCAAATGCACTGGCCACCCGACTAGAGAAAAATGTGTCCATTTGCTCCTGCGAAGATTTAGAATCTTGGAGACTCTGCCTTATTGGGCCACTATGAGTTAGAATCAACTTGATGACAGAAACTTTGGCTTTAATGTCATTTTTTTTAAAAAATTCCATTTTGTTTGAATGAAAATTTAAAAATCACATTTTTGTTTTCTGGATAATAATTCATAGACATTATCACTGATTGTTCAAACTAACTTTTGTTGTTGTTGTTAGAATGAACTATTTTCAACATTTAAGCAAACCCTTACTGTGTATTACTTTTTCCCTGATCCACCTTCTCTGCTGGACTTCTCCCCTTTTTCTCCCACCTCCATCCCATTTAATCCATAGTGTATATCCTTTTTTAAATTATTAATTACAACACATACAATGTCTGTTTCTTCATTTCAGATTGACCTTCCTCTTACTTATTCCAATATAGGAATTATCTATCTACTCTTTTCCCACCCTCTCACCCTTCTCCTCCTCCCCCCACTGTAACCATCCTATTTTTATAATTGGATTTATATAGTATTTGTCCTTTTGTGACAAGTGTTTTACTCAGCATAATGTCTTCCAGACTCATCTGTGCTGGGTTTAGTTGTAATAACTGTTGGATGTGAGATACCAGACTTCAAAGTTGTTTAGTAATAGCACAAATCAAGTGATTTCTTGTTGTTGTTTGTCATTGAGTTAAAACTGACCAGTAGTGCTCGCTTCGGCAGCACATATACTAAAATTGGAACGATACAGAGAAGATTAGCATGGCCCCTGCGCAAGGATGACACGCAAATTCGTGAAGCGTTCCATATTTTTATGAAGAAGGCAGGGTGACTAAGGAGGTGGATGCTACATCTAAAGAAGCCAAATCTTTCTTCAAGCAAAATGAAAAAGAGAAACCACAGGCGAACTCCCCTTCAGCTCTCCCCTCGCTCCCTGCAGGCTCAGGGTTAAAGAGACCAAGTGGCATGAGCAGTCTCCTGGGGAAAATCGGAGCCAAGAAGCAGAAAATGAGCACCCTTGAGAAATCCAAGTTAGATTGGGAGAGTTTCAAGGAGGAAGAAGGAATCGGGGAGGAGCTGGCCATCCATAATCGAGGGAAAGAAGGGTACATTGAACGGAAAGCTTTCCTAGTCCGAGTGGATCACAGGCAGTTTGAAATTGAGCGAGACCTCAGGCTGAGCAAGATGAAGCCCTGACGTGATGGTGGAAGACCAGTCGCCGCACAATCCTGCTGACAATGTGACGTGTTCGGCCTTTCGCACCCAGGTTCCCCAGCAAGCTCCTTTTTCTACATCATTGTTCTGCCCATTTCTCCTGTGGTTTCATTCATTTTTACTTTTAAAAGTTTGTCCTAAAAAAAAGGAAATAAAAATTGACCGTGTAAGAAAAAAAACAAAAAACAAAAACTGACCAGTAGCTGACCCTCCAGTGGGCTTTCGGAGGTTGTAAATCACACAGGAGGAGATTACCCATCTTTCTCCCATGGAGCAGGTAGTGGCTTAGAGCCACCTGCTTCTGAGTTGGCAGTACATCTCTTTACCCGCTGGACCACCAAAGTGTCTTAGCAAAGAGAAGTCAGAATCTCCACAGCCTCTGAGGGAGTGGGGGCTCTCAGATGGCTGGAGTCTCCTTTGTGCTCGCCTCTGAGGACTATGTGCTGAGCGTGGCTGCCATCTTGTGATCCTCTTTAGAAACTGCGCTTGTCCCATTTGGCAAGTGGGAGAGGAAGCACTCTTCTCTGTGGTGTCATCACCCGGCTCTGAGCTCAATTCTTCCAATCCAACTACCATGGTCTGTGCATCCTTTCAGAAAGCTTCCCAGGATTGAGCACATTAGTCTTATAAGTAGAGTATCTTTTAGAAGATACTATATTACTGCTCAAATCATAGTTTGTGTTTATACTGATATGTACATCTTTTTAAAAATATTGTAGTAAAATTGCTATAATACTATTTACCTCTTACCCATCACAGCTCTGGTGGTCTGGCGGGTGAGGAGCTATGCTGCCAACTCACATCCACCAGCAGCTCTGTGGGCAAAAGATGGACAATCTCCTCCCTTGCGATTTATAGCCTGTGAAAACCCAGTGGAGGGTCAGCTATGAGTCACTTTCAACTTGATAACACATAACAACAACAAATTTAAAATTCTGTGACATGTGACATTAATTGCATTTACCACACTGTGCCACTATCACCAGTATTTCCCTAAACTCTTTCAGCACCTCAAATAGAAACTTACAAGCCCTGAGCACTAAATTCCATCCCTACAGTCATGGGTCATCACGTACCTCTTCTGGTGTCTCTGTATTTGCCTTTTCTAGATCCTTCCTATACATGGGCTCATGGGCTTTATCGGACTTCCTTCACTTAGCAGAATGTTTCCAAAGCTCATTTATGTTGTTGTTGGTTTATGTATGATCAAGTCAGAACCAACTCCTAGGTGATTCTCCAACATTTGTAGAGGCTGTTTATTGCATGAGAGATTGCCTTTCTTCCTCCTGTGGTGGATTTGAACTGGTAGATTTGAACCACATGCCTTGGAGTTGGCAGCAAAGCTACCAGAGGTCGCTCCTGTAAAGCAAGTATTACAACCTCATTTCTCTTTGTTCTTAAATGATGAATAGTCCATTGTATGTTTATGTATGTACCTCATTTTGTTATCCATGCATTAATGGACACTTGGATCATTTCCACCCTTTGGCAACTATGAATAAAAGGAAGCATAATTTTTGACTCTGTTATCTCCTGTGATATTTTTATTTCTTTCAGTGTCAGAGCAGCCTGTCTCTCACTCGATTCAGAGCTTCAAACCAGATTACTTGTATACACATTTCTAGAAACTTGAGCTTCCCTTAACTTCTTCTCTGCTGTTACTTGTCTGATTTTGTACCTCCTTTTTGAACTGCTTCTTGTTCACAAGGGATGTTGTTCCTGTTTACCTCTGCAGAGGGACATGTGAAGCCTGTGAAGATTCTGGGAGAAAAAAATAGATTCTATTTTCCCCTCCGCTTCAGAGCTTTTGGGTGTCATGTACTAAACCCTCTCGTCCACCAGGCTGGCAGCTGAGGCTCTGGAATGCAAGTTAATTAAATTGTGCTTATATTTAGTTTTAGGCAAGGTTGATTTTTTTTCCATGTTAGGTTTAGTCTGTGTGGCTTTGTTATACACAATCCCGGGAACTCGGGGTAACTATGGATACTTTGGAAGATTTTATATTAGCTGCCCTGTGAAAGGCATGCGGTGGTAGGGTAGGAAAGGCAGCATGGGAGAGAAGAACGCTATGTTCCATGGGCATATAGGTCATTTAACGGGGCACAAATGATTTAACAGCAAAAGTATACTTTTCCTGGAGCAATCAACTTCCTTTTCTGTCCGTGAGGCCAAACAAAGATAGCAGTGCTCATGCTAGGTATTGCTTTACTGGCTCCTGTGTGTCTCTTCAGGATAGCTTCATTTGTTTGCTTTTGTTTTTTCAGTTATCTTGGTCATTTCAAAGAGTCCATCCCCCCCCCCCCTCGCCTCTTCTTACTTAAACAGTCAGGGGAGTATTCTAAGTGCTGGGGAGTGAAGAAATCTAGTTAAAGCAGGTTAACACTTTAGGCACCAGGCATTTTTCAACACTTTGTAATGGTGATCTAGCAGATTGCACCAAACCTTATCTCACTTGTTTTCAAGTCTCTTGTATTAGAAGACCCAGGATGGTACTCTGGGCTTGGCTGCTAAGTAAAAGATTAGAAATTTCAGCCTACACGGGGTGCCTTGGGGGAAAGGTCAACAATAGACTTTAAAAAAATCAGCTGTTGAACACCCATTGGAGCTTGCTCTGGAGTCCTACAGCTCTACTCTGTCACATGTAAGGTTGCTAAAAGTTGACGTTGTTGTCACAGCTATAAGTAATAAAATTATGCTGTTTTTGTTCTGTACCATCGAGTAGGAACCAATACATAGCTGACGCTCCGGGGGTTTGCAGAGGTAGCAAATTGCATAGAAAGAGCTTATCCATATCCTTCTGGTGGATAGAACATTATTGTTGTTATGCACTGTCAATTCGCCTGCGACTCACAGTGACCCTATATACAACAGCCCTAAACTCTGCTCTATCCCATGCCAATCTTATTGTCTCCAACACACCTATCCCCATTACCCTGGTCACTGAATCAATCCATTGCATCGAGGGTCTTCCTCTCCTGTGCTGTCCCTCCACCCTCCCAAGCATGAGGTCCCTCACCAAGGACTGATCCCACCTTGCAACTTGCCCAAAGTATGTCAGACAAAGCTTCAGAATCCTTGCCTCCAAGGAGCAGCTTGGTTTCACTTTCTCTAGGCCAAACTTATTTGTTCTCCTAGCAGTCCATGGAGTCCTAGCAGTATATTCAATACTCTCCTCCAGCACCACAGCTCAAAGGCATCAATTCTCTTTCTATCATCCCTAATAATTGCCCAGCTTTCTGATGCATAACAAGTAATTTCAAAGATCATGGCCTGTATCAGGTGCACCTTAGTCTCCAGATTGACATCATTGCTCTTCAGTAGACAACATTAAAATGTTGCTATTTGGTCCCATTGAGTCAAGTACAAATTATAGTGATCCTATAAACAACAGAGCTGAACTCTCCTGTCCCATCCTTATCATCTCTCACACACTTGAACATATTGTTACAGTCACTGTGTTAATCACTCTAAAAGAGAGAATCTTCTTTTCTTTCACTGACCCTCAACTCTTCTAGCATAATGTCCCTTTTCAAGGAATAGCCTATTCTAGCAGCATGTTTAATGTATGTGAGATGAAGCATCTCCATTCGTATTCCAAGAAGCACTCTGGCTGCACATTTTCCAAGACATTTATTTGTCCCATGGGATATTCAATGTTCTTTCCCAACACTAAAACTCAAAGGCCTGAATTATTCATCTGGCATCCTTATTCGTTGTCTAGTTCTCAGATGCACAGAAAGTGAAGGGAAAGACCAAAGCCTAAATCAGACACACCTTAGTCTTCACACTAGCATCATTACCCCTCAGTATTTGGAGAGGTCCCTGACAGCAGACTTGTTCGATGCAATGCATCTCTTGATCTCCTGACTGCTGGTAAGAAAGGTGTTGATCATGGATGTAAGTAAAATGAAATCGTTGATAGTGTTGTTATTGTTGTTACATGCAGTCAAGTTAAGTATGATTCTACAGCAACCCTGTGAACCACAGGCTTGAACCCAGCCCTATCCTGGGCCATCCCCATCATCTCTGACACACTTGAACCTGCTGCTGCAGTCGCTGTGTTAATCCATCTCTATCATCCTGTCCTTCACTAACTCTCCACCTTTCCAAGCATGATGTTCCTTTTCAAGGAATACCTCACCTACCTATATGTCCAAAGCATGAGAGACAAAGCTTTACCATACTGACCTCCAAGGAACATTCTGGCTGCACATATCTATTTGTTCTTTTGGCAGTCCATTCAGTACTCTTCTCCAGTACCACAACTCAAAGGCATCAATTCTTCATCATCCTTATTCATTGTCCAGCTCTCTGATGTGGAGAAGGTGATGGAAAAAACCAAGATCTGAATTAGGTTCACTGTGGTCTTCAAACTGACATTATTGCTCTTCAGCATCCTGGAGAAGTCCCTGACAGCAGACTTGCCCGATGAAATATATATCTCCTGATTTTCTCACCTGTGATTTGACGGCACTTAACAACAACAACAGTACCAACGAAATTGATTGTTGATATAAGCAACATGGAATCAATATCAAGGACTTTTCAATCCTTTCTCAATCTGTTATGATGTTTACTGTTGCTCATGTGGTTAGGACCTTTGTTTTCTTGATGTTGTGTTTTGAAAATCACCTGATAAACATTGTAGGACCTGCAAAACACTAATTGATTTGAAAAATAAAGTTTTTATATCTATCTTAAAGCAAATTCATAAAAGCACCTCCCAAAACTTAATTTTTTGAGCTATTATTTCTGAATTTAGAAATTTCTGCTTGTCCTCTCCAAGGGGTAGACTGTCAGCATACAAAATCTAAACTCCACATGTTCTTAAGACATTTGAAGCTTTTGCATTTATTCAGGAAACGGTAAGTAACAAAATCTTTGTGTACATCTTGTTAGTTAATGATTTTGACAAAATTTAGAAAATTTTGGGCCTTTGGACACTAAAACTTGAATTATTATACTGGCTTATGTTTTATTTATTTTTATCATTGGTATACTTTCTCTCTCTCTCTCTCTCTCTCTCTCTCTCTCTCTTCTTTTTGCCTGCCTTCTTTCTTTTTGAAAGAGTGCACCGCATTAGGATTTTTTGAAAGTGGTTTTAGACTTCTGCCTAGCTGCCTATTTCTGGCAGCCTCTGATCATAAAAGCTTGATTTCCTGCTTCCTTTCCACTCTGTCTAATTAGATTTAAAATCTACTGGGTAGCATTTTAGCTAACTCTGCTTCACATGGTGATTTTTACATGAAATGCTGAATGATTCCATGGAACTGCTGTCTGCATTTCTATACTATTTCCATTTTCTTTTCTATCACAGTTACCACCATGTTTTCAGAAAATTATTTTCAGATCATTTTACATTGGCTAATTTTTTTTAAAGAAGCAACAGATCTTTCATTGTGGCTTACATTGTCAGACAAGCAATAAGTATACTCCAACTCTTATATTTAGGAATTTAAATTGAAGTCCAGATGGCAAAGTTTCCATAGAATCAAAGCATAGCTTCATTTCAAAGGAGAAAGCTAAAAAACACTGAGTCAAGGAGTAACTGTGCCTTGAGAACATTTAATTTGTGGAGCTGTTTTGGATTTCCTTTAACATTAGTTTGACAGAGATGGTTTCCTACTAATGGAAACATGCAAGATAATGGGCACTGAAGAACTCTGAGGTGGAATTGTATTATAATTTAAGGGGAAGGGAGATCTGATGGGTGGAGCAAATGGTTAATCCTCTTGTTATTCTTGAGTACTGCTGAGAAGGAACCAACTCCTAGCTGACCCTCCAGTGGGTTTTCAGAGGCAATTAACTGCACAGGAGAAGATTACCCAACTTTCTCCTGTGGAGCAGCTGGTGAATTCAAACTGTATGCAGTCATGATTGCAGTTCAGGTTCTTACCACATGCCACCAGAGTTTGAGCCCACCAAGAGGCACCTGAAAGAAAAACCTGGTGATCTGCTTTCAAAAATCAGTCATCATGCCTCAATTCTCATTCTCTTGGGGTGTATTCCAAGCAGTGGAATAGTTGGATCATATGAAATTTCTGTGTTCAGCTTTCTAAGGAAATGCCAAACTGCCTTCCAGAGTGGTTTTCCCAGTTTACAATCCCACCAAGAATGTGTTTGAGTTTCTATCTCTCCACATCCTCATCAACATTTATTACTTGCTGTCCTGTTAAACTTTGCCACTGCTACTGGAGTGAGATATACTATATTGGTTGTTTTATTTAAGCCTCTTGCTTAGAGTCAACAAGACCTAAGGGAGGGCCTTTGTATTTAAAAGTTGGTTGTTATTATATTTTGGAGGAACATTCTTCTAAGTGATACAGCACTCTTCTATCAACATGTTGTACTGTGGTAATCTGGAGTTGCTGTGGTGTTGAAACTTGTGCCACTGGGATGTTAAAAGTCATAATGGTCACCCATGGTGACCATTGGTGGAGCTCCCAGTTTAAGACAGGTTTGGAAGCAGGAGTGGCATCCACTTCCTAAACAACATGCCTCTGGAAACTTTGAACTTTGAGAAATGACAATAGTTATAGAAAAGCTTCAGGTCTGTTGTTCATAGGGGTGATTGCTCAACTTTATGGCAATCAACAACAACAACAACAACAACTGGAGTGATTTTGAGTCTCATTATATTTTGATTTGCATCTCTATTATTGCCAGTGATTTTGAGTATTTTTTCATGTGTCTCTTGGTCATCCAAATACACCAATGTTCACAGCAGTGTGATTTAACATTGTAAGAACATGGAAACATCCCAAATATCCAACCACAATAGAATGGATTGAGAAACTATAGTACACACACACAATGGAATACTACGCAGCATGCAGGAACAAAGAGTTTGTTAATCACTATCTAACTTGGGAGGGACTGGAGAGCATTATGCTGAGTGAATTAACTCAATCCCATAAGGACAAATACTGTAAACAACCATTATTGTGGGATGATTATGAGCCTCTAAGCAGAGGGAGGGTGGGAACAGAGGGGTGAGGATGGGCAAGGTGTGAAGGCTGGTTAATCATAGGGTCACACAATTTGATGGAGGGAGGGAGGGTAAGTGAAGGAAATGGGGAAAGAGCCAGCATGGAAAAACAATGTATATGAACTTCGTAAAAAACCAGTTTAAACTTTTTAAACATCAGTATTAAAAAAAAAAAAACAAAAAAAAAAAACACACACACACACAAACAAAAACTCAGTCAAGTAGAACTCTACCCTGAAATGTAGGGTTTGTATTAGTTGGAGTCAATTTGATGACAATTGGTAAATAATTAAGAGTTCCAGTTGGATGATGTATTTATTGAATTTAACATAGACTGTCAGAAGAATTCTTTTTTAAAAAATTTAATTATTAATTTTAATGAGAGTTTACAGAGACTTAGGATTTCTAGTCATGTATTGTTGCATTTTTCTCCCTGCCCACCCCCTCCCCCACAAATCACTCTTCTCCTTAAAAAGAAAAATTCATTGTTATGCAATCCCTTCCCCCAAGTTCACTCCACTATGCAGCCTTCACTCTGGACTTCTGTAATGACAAGAATACCCATTCATATATCTCTTTTAAATAGTTCTCTCCCTCATCTGTTTCAATGCAATATACATCATTCCTCCCCTCCTTCTCTGTCTTCCCTCAACCCTGATGTCATTCCCATTTTACAACAGTGGCCCTATACAATATTTGTCCTTTTGTGACTGAGATATTTCACTCAGCATAATGTCCTCCAGGGTCATTCATTTTTCATATTATTTCATGAGTTCCTTGTTTTTCAATGCAGTGTAATACTCCATTATGTGTATATACCAGAGCTTCTCTATCTATTCATTTTCTGATGGGCACATGGGTAGTTTCCAGATCTTTGCTATTGCGAACAAAGCCACAATAAACATGGGTGTACATAGAAGAATTCTTTTGATGTCATTGAATTGTGATACTGGAGAAGAGTACTGAATATCCTAGGGACTGTCAAAAGAACTACAAGTCTATCTTGGAGAAAGTAGAACCAGGTTCCTTCTTAGAGGCAAAGATGGTAAAATTTTTTATATATTTTGGCATGTTGTCAGCAGGGACCAAACAGCAACAACAAAAACAAGAACAACAACTCATCATGATAGAGTTAGAACTAACTCATGGATGATCTTCTAGTGGGGTTTCAGTGATAGTAAATAGCAAAGGAGGTGATTTCTCATCTTTCTCTTGTGTAGGATCTGGTGGATTCAAACTGCCAGCCTTTGGGTTGGCAGTGCAATTCCTTGCCAATGAGCCACCAGTTTGAAAAAGACATCATGTTAAGAAAGGTGAAGGATCAGAGAAAGAGAGGAAGATCTTCAACAAGATAGATTGAAACACGACTGTGGTGATGAGCTCTAGCATATCAGGGATCATGAATATGGTGTGGTTTAGAGCAGGGTTCTAATCTGTTGTTCGTAATGTCACAGTGAGTCATAGTGGTTTTGATGGTGCCTCGGTAAGAAACAGTGCTTCAATCCTGAAGCCACAAATACATCCACTGCTCCACAGGAGAAAGATGGGCACTCTCCTTCTGTGCAATTAAACTGCGTCTGAAAATGCACTGGAGGGTCAGCTATTGGTTGGTTCCTACTCAATGGTACACAACCATAACAATAACTAGAAGAACGAATTAATTTGTCTTGGATGAAGCACAGCCACAGTATTTCTGAGAAATAAGAAGAACAAGATTTTGCCTTTATTATTTTGAACATGTGACCAGAAGGCAACAATCTCTAGAGAAGGATACCCTGCTTGGTAAAAAAGAGGGTCAGGCAGAAAGAGGAAAAGTGTACCTGACCTAGGAAATGTTCACTTGCCACATATGCATGTAAAAGTGATTAAAGAAGACTCAAGAAAATTGATGCCTGAAAAGGTGGGGTGATGATGCTTGTGGATCAATGGTGATAAATTTATAAAACATAATGTATGTGAGTGATAACAGTGTGAATGGAGGGATGCAAGAAACATAATGCATATAAATGTAGCACAATGTATAGGACTTTTGTATGTAAACCACTATAAAATTTAAAAAAGGAAACCAATACCCTTACCTTGTAGCATTGGCAGAAGGTATTGTATTTACTACAGACTGGTAAAAGAATAAACAAATCTGTCTGAGAGGACATGCAATAAGAGTGCTCCTTGGAGGCAAACATGATGAAATTTCATCTCATATACCTTTAAGCATTTTGTCAGGAGACATCAGTCCTTGAAAAATTACATTGTGCTTGTGTCAGTGAAAGACAGAAAGGCCCTCAGCAAGATGGATTCATATATCGAATTTAACAGTGGGCTTGAAAATGGTGGATATTGTGAGGATTACACAAAATAAGGCAAGGTTCTGATCTGTGATTAATAGGGTCACTATGAGTTAGACTTGATTGGACAACAACTAATAATAACAAGAACAATGGCCTTACGGTTTTAGGATATCTGCATTAAGAACTTTTTATCGCCATTTGTTTCTTGATGGACACTTGGGTTGCTTCCATTTCTTTGCTATTGTAAATAACACAGCAGTAAACATGGGTGTGCCTATATCTATTTGGATGGCAGATATGGTTTCTTTAGAGTATACTCTCAGTAATGGCATTGCTTGGCCAAATGGTATTTCTATTTCCAAATTTTTAAGAAAGTGCCAAATTGCCTTCCATAGTAGTTTCACCATTTTACACTCCCACCAACAGTGAGTAAGAGTTCCAATCTCTTCACAACCTCACCAGTATACGTTTATACAATGGAATACTACACAGAATTGAAAAACAATGAACGAATAAAACATTACACAACATGGGTAACCCTGTAGGACTTTACACTGAGTGAAATATCTCAGTCACAAAAGGACAAATATTGCATAGCACCACTGTTATAAAGCAATCTGACATGGGAGTTTGATCACCATTGCATTAGAACAGATGAAGTAAAGAACTGTTTAAAAGGAATATATGATTAGGCATTATACTGTCCAGAACAATAGGCACATTGCAAAGAAGACTGGGGAGGAGGGGGAAGAAGGAGGTAATTGTGCAACAATGAATGAATAATTTTTAAAAAAACAACAAAAAAGTGAACTGGGGGAAAAAGAAGGGAGCAAGAGGGGTAATAATGTGCAACAGTGAATGAATGAATGAATGAAATCTAACTTTCTGTAAACTTTCATTAAAAATCAAAATTAAAATAAAATTTTATTTT
>NW_006399887.1:4316203-4352434 GCF_000299155.1 Elephantulus edwardii
GCTCTGTCCTGTGCCAATTGCACTGTCTCTGACACTCCCATCCTGATTACCCCAGTCACTGAATCATTCCACCTCATAGAGGGCCTTCTCTTCCTGTGCTGTCCCTCCACCCTCCCAAGTATGATGTCCTTCTCCAAGGACCGGTCTCTCCTCACAACATGGTCAAAGTATGTTAGACGGAGCCTCAGAATCCTTGCCTCCAAGGAGCAGCGTGGTTTAATCCTTTCTAGGATGAATGTGTTTTCCTAGCAGTCCATGGTATTCTCAATACTCTTCTCCAGCACAATATTCCATAGTAGATACGTGTTTAAAAATGATAAATTGCCCCATGTTATTTTGGCACAAAGATGTTAAATTAGAAGATAATCATTGAGATAATTTTTCCTCTGGTGTTTTATGATCTATTGAGTATATAAAAATAACGAATGCTTATAGTTTTAATCCTGTAAAGGTTTATGCTATAGAATTACTTTATAGATATAATTCATGAAGGCCTTTTGCACTGTTACTCATTAAATAAATATTAAGTACCTAGAGAAATAACAAGAGTTATAAAACAGGGTTCAGATCTTTGTTTACAGGGTCATACTCAACTAGATAGCACTTAAAAACAAAAACAACTTGGTGTTGAGTATCAGCTGTCTTAAATTCTGTACGAAGCTGAAAGACAAGAGTTTTGGTTTTAAAGTAATTCTTTCTTTTCTTTTCAATTACAATTTTAAAGAAAGTTTATGGAAGGATTGAGTTTTTATTCTTTCATTGTTACACACTGTTCTCCCTTCCCTTCCTTTCACCCCTCTTTGGTCCCCTCCCCTTTTCTGTCCTGCAGTGCAC
Organism: Elephantulus edwardii; assembly: GCF_000299155.1. Lineage (NCBI taxonomy): Eukaryota > Metazoa > Chordata > Mammalia > Macroscelidea > Macroscelididae > Elephantulus > Elephantulus edwardii. The sequence continues at coordinate 4,317,038 of NW_006399887.1, forward strand.
CTCTTCAAATTGTCTCATACATATAATGCCTAATTATATCTTCTTTCTGGACAGTTCCCACCCTAATCTGTTCTAATTCAGTGTTCATTATCTATCACTCTTTTCTCATTCTCTCTCCAACTCCCCCCATGTCTGACCTCTTTTATAATAGAGGTGTTAAGCAGTATTTGTCTTTTTGTGACTTAGTTATTCCACTCAGCATAATGTCCTCCAGGCTTTTCCATGTTGTGTAATGTTTTACAAATTCACTGTTTTTCAATTTCAATGCTGTGTAATATTCCATTGTTTGAATGTTCTATTGTTTCTCTATCCACTCGTTTGTTGATGGGCACTTAGGTTTCTTCCATCCATTTGCTATTGTGAGTAACACAACAATAAACTTTGGTGTGTGTATGTTTGTTTGAGTCATTGCTCTGGTTTATTTTTTTCTTTTTTTTTAAGTTATTATTAATTTCAATGAAAATTTACAGAGACTTTGGATTTCCATTCATTCATTTTTTTCCACTTTTATCCCCTCCCAACGCTCCCCCCTAGTACACTAACCTCTTGGAAAAGTAAAAAAAAAAAAACTCTTTCATTGTTTTACAATCCGTCCACCCAGGTCAACTCCAGTATACACTCCTGTCATGACAAAAATACCTAATAACCTATCCCTCTTAAACAGTTTTATCCCTCATCTGTTTCAATGCAGTATACATTATTGAAACCATCTTTTCTAAGTTCCCCCCCCCCCAACAACCCTGTTTTACAACAGTGGCACCATGCAGTATTTGTCCTTTATGGTGACTGAGATACTTCACTCAGCATAATGTCCTCCAGGGGCACCCATTTTGAATAATATTGCATGACTTCCTTGTTTTTCAATGCAGCGTAGTATTCCATTGTGTGAATATACCACAGCTTCTCTATCCATTTGTTTGTTGATGGGCACATATATTGTTTCCAACTCCTTGCTATTGTGAACAAAGCCGCGATAAACATGGGTGTTCATAAAACTGCTTGGATATGTCAGTTTTGGTCTCTTTAGGGTATATTCCCACTAGTGGAATTGCCGAATCAAATGGTATCTCTATTTGCAACTTTTTGAGAAAGCTCCATACCGCCTTCCACAGTGACTTCACTGTTTTACATTCCCACCAACAGTGAATAAAAGTTCCAGTTTATCCACAACCTTGCCAGCATTTGTTGCTTGCTGTTCTGTTAAATTTTGCTATTCTGACTGGGGTGAGATGATATCTCATAGTTGTTTTGTGCTCTGATGTCTTTTGGCTATATTTCTGGTAGTGGTGTTCCTAAGTTAAAATATATTTCTATTTCTTTTTGAGAAAGTACCAAACCATTTTCCACAGTGGTTGTATTATTTTACATTTTCACCAGCAGTAAATAGAGTTCCAGTCTCTCCACAGCCTCATCAATGTTTGTTATCTCATAGATGTTTTGATTTGCATCTCTATGATTGCCGGGGATTTTGACCATTTCTTCATGTGTTTTGTTTGCCATCTGAATTTTTCTTGGGAAAGTGTCTATTCATATTTTGTACCTATTTTTCACTTGGGTTGTTTACCTTTTTCTTGTTGAGGTGCTGGAGTATTCTATAAATTTTATAAATGAGTCCCTTATCAGATATATCATTGCTGAATATTTTCCCCAATCCTTCTTACATTCTTGGAGAAGTTTTTTATGTGCATAGAGATTTAGTTCTTAGAAGATAAAAATCTATTTTATTCTCTCCCAATTGTAGGTTTTTCATTATGCTTTGAAGGCTGTTAATGCTGTAGATTAGGGCTGCTAGAGTTGTTCCTAGCTTTTCACTGATGAATTTTATAGTATTTGATGTCACTCCTAAGTCCTTGATCCACCTTGAGTTGAGTTTTGTTGTGCGGTTTGAAGAGAGGGTCTTGCTTAAGTTTTCTACAGATGGTTTTCCAATTTTGCCAACACTTTAATTTTGTTAAAGACGCTGCCATTTACCTACATAATTGATTTGTCTCCTTGTCAAAAATCAGTTGACCATAAGTAGATGAGTTGATTTCCTAATTTTCACCTCTATTCCATTTATACTGAAATGTAACAGTACCATACTGTCTTGAGCACAGCTGTGTAGTAGGATTGAGATCAGGGAGTATTCTCTTTTTCATCAGTGCTTTGCTTATTTAGAGTCTCTTTCCATTCCACATGAAATTGGATACTGCCCTCTCCACCTTATTGAAGAATGGAATTGGTATCTGTACTGGAATTACATTGAACTTTAGGGGGCCTTTGTTAGAATTGTCATTTTCACAATATTGAGTCTTCCTATCCATTGGCGTGGGATAGTCTTTGATTTCTCTAGGTCTCTTTTTGGGTTTTTTTTGCAATAATGTTTTTGCTTTTTTTTTTTTGTATATGTCTTTTGTGTCTCTGGTTATATTTACTACCAAATATTTAATCTTGTGATTAGCTATTGTGATTAGTATTCTTTATCTTAGCTTCATTTTTATATTCTCTTTGTCACTATAGAGAAATACAACTGATTTTTGTATGTTGGTCTTGTATCCTGCTACTTTGCTGAATTAGTCTACCATGTTCAATAGTTTTCTTGCTGAATCTTGAGGGTTTTCTAAGTATACTATCATATCTTCTGCATATAGAGATAGTTTTACCCCGTCTTTGACAATTTGGATACCTCTTATTTCCTTCTCTTACCTTATTGCTCTCACTACCAGAAGAATGTCTATCTGTATTTCATTGATTATGCAAAGGCATTTGACTGTGTGGATCATAACAAACTGTGGCTGACTCTGAGAAGAATGGGAATCCCAGAACACTTAATTGTGCTAATACAAAACCTATACTTGGACCAGGAGGCAGTGGTCAGAGCAGAGCGAGGTAACACTGCATGGTTCAAAATTGGGAAGGGTGTACGCCAGGGATGCATCCTGTCTCCATACCTTTTCAACATGTATGCAGAGCAGATTATCCGAGAGGCTGGGCTCTGTGAGGAGAATTGTGGCATCAGGATTGGTGGAAGGTCTATTCACAATCTGCGTTATGCAGATGACACAACCCTGCTTGCTGAAACTGAGGAGGACCTCATGCACTTGCTGCGAAGGGTCAAGGACTGCAGCCTTCGGTATGGACTAAGGCTCAATGTCAAGAAGACAAAGATTCTTGCCACTGGACCAATTAGCAGCATCAGGATGGATGACGAAGAGATTGAGATTGTTCACAGCTTCAGTTTGCTCGGCTCCACAGTTAACACTCTTGGTACCAGCAGTCAGGAAATCAAAAAGCGTATCACAATGGGAAAGTCTGCTGTTAGGGACCTCTCAAAGGTACTCAGGAGCAACAGTGTCTCTCTGGAGACTAAGGTGCGCCTGATACAGGCCATGGCATTTGCAATCGCTTCTTATGCATCAGAGAGTTGGACAATGACTAGGGAGGACAGAAGGAGAGTGGATGCTTTTGAGCTGTGGTGCTGGAGAAGGGTACTGAATGTACCATGGACTGCTAGGAAAACAAACAGATTCGTCCTGGAAAGGGTTAAACTGGGTGGCTGCTTGGAGGCAAGGATTCTGAGGCTCCATCTAACATAGTTTGGACATGTTGTGAGGAGAGAGTGGTCCTTGGAGAAGGACATCATGCTTGGGAGGGTGGAGGGACAGTGCAGGAGGGGAAGACCTCCTATGAGATGGATTGATTCAGTGACTGGGGTAATCGGGATGGGTGTATCAGAGGCGGTGCGGTTGGCGCAGGATAGAGCAGGGTTTAGGGCTGTTGTGCATAGGGTAGCTATGAGTCGGAAATGACTCGACAGCACATAACAACAACAACAAGATTTCAAATACAATATTTAATAGAAGTGATGATAGTGGGCATCTTTGCCTAGTTTCTGTCCTCAAGGGAAATCCTTTTACTCTTTCTCCAGTAAGAATGATAGTGGCCCTTGGTTTTAGCCCCAAAGATTCCATGTCCTTTCTTAGGCAAACTTTCTGATCCACTGCTAAAAGATTACCTGCAGCTTTTTTTATTTAGTCACATTCATTCAGATAGAAGGAGAATTGATGCCTTTGAGCTGTGGTGCTGGAGAAGAGTATTGAGAATACCATGGACTGCTAGGAAAACAAACAGATTCGTCCTGGAAAGGGTTAAACTGGGTGGCTGCTTGGAGGCAAGGATTCTGAGGCTCCATCTAACATAGTTTGGACATGTTGTGAGGAGAGAGTGGTCCTTGGAGAAGGACATCATGCTTGGGAGGGTGGAGGGACAGCGCAGGAGGAGAAGGCCCTCTATGAGGTGGATTGATTCAGTGACTGGGATAATCTGGATGGCAGTGTCGGAAACAGTGCTATTGGCTGGCACAGGATAGAGCAGAGTTTAGGGCTGTTGTACATAGGGTCGCTATGAGTCTCAAGCGACTCGATGGCACATAACAGCAACAACAACAACAACAAATACATTCATTCTTTTTTAATTAGTCATATTGTTGTTCTTGTTACATACCATGAAGTTGGAACCATCTCAGAGCTGACCCTCCATTGAGTTTTCAGAGGCAATAAAATGCATGGGAGGAGATTGCCCATCTCTCTCTCATAGAGTAGATGGTGGATTTCAACCACCAGGTTGAAACACAGGTTGGCAACACAGCTCCTTAGTACTAGGCCACTAGAGCTTACAGACTTATAAAAAAGGAAGAGTGACTGTGGATTACAAGAAGCTAATTTAGAGTAGTGTGTAGAATGAGCTCATAGTTCCATCTCACGTGAGCATGGACTGTGTACGCTTAGCTCTCTCTTCAGAGGAGGACCAGAAGCTGAACTTTGGATATAAGCAAGGGTAAATGAGGATACCATACAGTTGGTAATTGGTGAATGACTTCTGACAAAAGATTCTAGACGTTAACAACCAAAGTAATGACAGCATTTGCCAGTATAAATGTTGCCTATAATACACAGGCAAAGATACAAATACACAGGCAAAAACACAGCTGAAAGCAGTAGCAAGAAAACAACAGGCTATTTCAGGCTCTGTATTTTCATTTCTGCAGTCTGTTAATAGAGACAAGAGTACCAAGAAGAACTCATTGTCTTTATGGGTATGCACTCTTCAGAATCCATGGAATTCCCAAGTCCTGGTTGCTGATATGGTCTGGTTTGAAAACCAGTGGTGTCTCACGTAGTATATTTTTGTTAACTCTTATCAGTGCAGTAGTATTAAAGTTGTAAGTAGAGGTCAACTTTGGTGGTAAGGCACAGTCTATAGGGAGTTGCACTGCTCACCCAAATATAGCATTCTCCTAGAGATCCGAATTTACCAGCACCTCTGAAGGAGAAAGATAGACTATATCTTTCCATGTGATTTTCTGCTTCAGAAAACTCACTGGATGTTAAACTATGTGTTGGTTCTGACTTGATGATAATGAGTTTGAGTTGGAGAGTTGGTAGACAATACGGTAACTTTAGCTAGCAAAGATATCCTCATCAAGTGGTGAGAGGAGGGGATTTCTCATGCCCTGATTTATTAAAAAAATATCCCCATAGGCTGGAATAATGTCTGCTGGGACATGGTGCATTCAGGGTTATGGATAAAACTTTGTACCACTGGACCACTTGACAACCACCATGATAGATGGGGAAGAGTATGAAGTTATTAACAATTTCAACTTCCTTGTATCTACAATAAACATTCTTGGCACCAGCAGTCAAGAAATCAAAAGATTAATTGCTCTGGGGAAAGCTGCTGTCAGGGACCTCTCCAAAGTGCTTAAGAGCAACAAAACCAGTCTGGAGACGAAGGTGTGCCTGATTCAGGCCATCATCTTTGCAATTACTTGCTATGCAGTAGAGCTGGACAATGACTAGAGTTGACTAGTAGTTTGATTTGTAGTGCTGGAGAAGAGTATGGAACATACCATGGACTGCCAAGAAAACAAAAAGGTTCAACCTGGAGAGGGTGAAACCAAGATGTTCCTTAGAGGCAAGGATTTTGAAGCTCTGTCTCACATACTTTGGGCATATGGCCAAATGAGTCCCCAGAGAAGGACATCATGCTTGAAAGGATGGAGGGACAGCACCAGAGAGGAAGACTCTGAATGAGATCCAGTAACTGGAATAATGAGGATAGGTATGTCAGAGTCAGCGATCTAGGCTTAGGATCGGGCTAGGTTTAGAGCTATTATCACAAAGTTGCTGTGAGTGGCAGACGACTTGGTGACACATAACAACAACAAAACAACCCAAATACATATTAGGATCCTAACCCTAATAATAGGGGCACTCTGGTGGTGGTGTTGTAGGCCACAGGAAGTTGCACTGTAGACTCAAGGTAGCTCCTTCTAGATATTTGAATCCACCAGCAGCCCCATGGGAGAGAGATGGGAACTCTCCTCTTGTGTCATTTAATCTGATGGAGGGTCCTTACAAGTTGAAATCAACTAAATGGCAATGAATTTTAGATTTAAAGAAACTAAGGCATTTGAAAACAAACAGATTAGTCCTGGAAAGGGTTAAACTGGGTGGCTCCTTGGAGGCAAGGATTCTGAGGCTCCGTCTAACATACTTTGGACATGTTGTGAGGAGAGACCAGTCCTTGGAGAAGGACATCATGCTTGGGAGGGTGGAGGGCAGGCGCAGGAGGGGAAGGCCCTCTATGAGGTGGATTGATTCAGTGACTGGGGTAATCAGGATGGGAGTGTCGGAGACAGTGCAATTGTCACAGGACAGAGTAGAGTTTAGGCTGTTGTACATAGGGTCACTATGAGTAGCAAGCGACTCGACGGCACGTAACAACAACAACAAGGCATTTGATAAATTTTTGTGTCATTTTTGAACATCTGTTATTTAGTCCATTGTGTCCATGTGCTATTGATATAAAATCTAACATGTACTCTTAAAATATAGGTGATGTTAGTGAAATGGTATCAGGACTATATATCATGACTTCTCAAGGAATGTTCCTTTGCTATATAACTCAGAGCCTCTTGAAAGATGATAATATCAGGCAGTGAAAGGCACTATCCTCAATCCCCTATAGAAAGTTGGTAAGTGCTCCCTCAAAGTGTTTTCTAAAAACCCTAATGTTGATATAAAATGTCATTTCATTTAGCCCTTCATACACCTGAGGGAAAGACATTTGTGTTGTGCTCAGAAGATTTGAATAGGGTGTTCTTTCCTGACCATTTATCAAGTGACAGCCTAAATAGCCATGCCTTTGCATCAGGGAATGGATGTTGGAAATGGATTGCCCCTGGAGCTTGGATCTCAGAATTCTGGGGTGATAGTCACTTTTTACAGCTGCATGGCTTTGGGTAGTTTGTGCGTTGGTCTTATTAGGGCCCTGTTCTTGTATTTCTAAACATCCACTCTCCCCAAAGCTGCTGTGATAAGGATGTCTGACTGTGTATTTTATGGGCTATTAAAGCAAAGCAAACCAAAACCACCATAGCTAATCAATTCTGACTCGTGGCCACTCATACATTACAGAGAAGAACTGCTCCGTAGAGTTTTCTTCTTTGTAACTTCACGGGAGCAGAATACCAGATCTTTATTTTCTGTGTATAAACCACCAATCTTTTGGTTAGTAACAAGCAAAATATTTGTGCTACAGTTTCACAAAATGGTGCAGTACTTGCTACACATCTGAAAATTGGACAACGTCTAAGAATGCCAGAAGAATTATTGCTTTTGAGTTGTGATGCAGGAGAAGACTACAGAATGTCCCTTGCACTGCCAAGAAAACAAACAGGTCTGTCCTAGAGAAAGTGAAACCATGCTGCTCCTTGGAGTCAAGGATGGTGAAACTCTGTCTCCCATACTTTGAGAAATATGGTAAGGAGAAACCAGTCCTTGGAGAAGAACATCATGCTTGGAAAGGTAGAGCATCAGTGTAAGTGAGGAAGACCCTCAATGAGATGGACTGACACAATAATTACAACAATAGGTACAAGTGTGTCAGAGCTGGTCAGGATGGCACAAGACAATATAATATTCAGAGCTGTTGTTCATATGATTGTTATGAATCGTAGCTGACTTGATGGCACATAGCAACAACCATGATGTGGTGAAACTCAGGTGAAATTGTTCACTGCAGATCAGTAAATTAGCACAAGTCAGCCTTACTAAATTTGGTCAGCTGGTTCTCTCTCCCTGCTACAGACTATAAATTTGAAAAGTGCTCTGATTTTGTAGGAAGATCCTGTGGGGTTGGCAGAAAGATTTTCTAGCCATATCTGAAAGCAGAAGCTTTGCTGTGGTGAAAAATGTAAATTGTTCATGGCAGATTATTGAGGAGAATGGGAATCCCAGAACACTGGTATGTGCTTATGTGAAACCTAGTACTTGGACCAGGAAGCAGTGCTCAGAACAGAGCAGGGAAGCATTGCATGGTTCAAAATCAGGAAGGGAGTGCATCAGGGATGCATCCTGCCTCCATATCTTTTTTAATTGCTATGCAGAATAGATCATTTGGGAAGCTGGGCTTTATGAGGAAGAACGTGGCATCAGGATTGGAGGAAGATGCAGCAATAGCCTGCTTTATGCAGATGATACAACCTTGCTTGCCCAAAATGAGGAGGGCCTGAAGCATTTTCTGCAGAAGGTCAAGGACTGCAGACTTCAATATAGATTGAAGCTCAACATCAAGAAGACAAAGATTCTCACCACTAGACCAATTGACAGCACCATGATGGATGGGAGAGAAATTGAGATTGTTAACAGTTACAGCTTGCTCAGCTCGACAATTAATACTCTTGGCACCAACAGTCAGGAAATCAAAAGATGAATTACATGAGGTAAATCTGCTGTCAGGGACCTTTTCAGAATACTGAGAAGAAACAATGTCAATCTAGAGACTAAAGTTCACCTGATCCAGGACATGGTCTTTGCAATTACTTGCTATACATCCGAGAGCAGGACAATGAATAAGAATGACGGAAGAAGAATTGATGGCTTTGAGTTGTGGTGCTAGAGAAAAGTCATGAACATAACGTGGACTGCCAAGAAAACAAACAGGTCTGTCTTGGAGAGGGCTAGCATTTCGAAGCTCCATATTACATACTTTGGGCATGTGGCCTGGAGGGACCGATCGTTGGACATCATTCTTGGAAGGGTGGAGGGACAACACAGGAGAGGAAGACCCCAAATGAGGTGAATTGATACAGTACCCAGGGCAATGGGGGTAGATGTGTCATAGTCAGTGAGACTGGCTCAGAACAGGGCAGGCTTCAGAGCTTTTGTACACAGGGTTACTATGAGTTGCTGGGGACTTAATGGCACATAAGAACAACAACAACAGTAGCCCAATGCCTACCCTGCTTCTTGGGTAATCTAATACTGCCAGGGACCCATGTGGGGCTGTTAAACCCTTTGCTGTTGACTCAATTCCTAGTTAACTGTGATTCATAGCAGCCCTGTGAACAATGGATCTGAATCCTGCTCTATCCTGTGCCACCCTCACCATCTCTGATATACTTGAGCCCCTTGTTACAGTAGCTGTGCCAATCCATCTTGTTGAGGGTCTTCCTCTCTTTTACTGGCTCTCCACTTTGGCAAGAATGATGTTCTTTTCCAAGGACTGGACTCCCCTAACAACATGGCCAAAGTATGTGGGGCAAATCAGTGCTGATGTAATTATTAAAGCTCAACTAGTTCTATGGGAGCACTGTGGTCTAGTGGCAATCACAAAGACACATGGTTTGAGGCCATCAGCTGTTCTGCTTGAGAAGGATGGCCAATCTCACTGGAGGGTCAGCTGTGGGTCGGTTCTGACTCTACAGTACACAGCAACAACAGTGCTAAGCCCAAGAGCAAGGACTTGAACCCATGAGCCTCTCTATGGGACGAAGATTTAACATTCTACTTTTGTAAAGGGCTCTGCCTTGGGGAGCAGCTCTGCTCTGCTGTACAGGATGATTATGGTTTGACAGCAGTGAGTTTGGTTTTGTTTTTCTTTGAATCTTTTCAGAAGCATACTACCACATATCTCTCCTATAGAGTAAATGGGAGGTTTGGACCACCACCCTTTTTCTTAGTAGTTGAATGCTTAACTGCTGTTCCCTCAGATTCCTTAATGGACTGCTGTTGTGAGCTGTGAGTCAAGTCTGACTCATCAGACCCAGTAAAGAATATCAACATAGATCCTTCAGAAGCACTTTCTTAATGGGACAATTTTACACAAATGCAAGAAAATCTGAATGTGAGTTCAGAAGAGAGAGATCAGATGGAAAAATTATGCAGAAGGGATCCCAACTATGTGAAAATAATGACTAATGAAATTATGAAGAATGAATGGGAATGAAGAAACATTTTTCAATAAAGAAAACAAGAAAAACAACCTTATTGTCCTAAGATCAAGCGCAGCTCCATAGCCAACAGGGGAATCAGACAAAAGAACTCCGTTTCTGCTGAATCCATCACGCCAGGGGATATCAGTAATCAAAACAGTGCAGGCAGAGCCAGGGTCTAAATTCGATCCAGATTTGATATGAACAAACAGAAGAAAAATGGCTTCACTGGAGTAAAAAGTTTAGGGTCCTGGAGATGAAATCTAAGTGTTCGAAGCTATTTCATGTTGAGCTTTCAGCTGAATTTCCTGAGGAATCATCAGAGCCGCAATGTGGGGAATGCCATCGTTCTTCTGAGGCATCGCAGCTGCTGAACAGCAGACACCTGGAATCTCTGCGTGCTCTAGCTCAATACAATGGGTATGAGCACAGGAGCTATCATGAGAATGGTCCATGATAGAGCAAAGTTCCATGTTGTTCACAGGGTGCCGAGAGTCGTAGTCCAATAGATGGAATCAAACAACAACAATTAGTATAATTACAGAAACAATATCAATAGGATAACACTATGCCTTACATTGTTCTGAACCTTAGAAAGAGGGCATTGACTGTATAGACTGATTATTAACATCCTAACGTTCTTTATTTTTCATTTTGTATATATTTACTGGCATACTCCTTTATAGTCTATGTTGATTCTCTATTGACACCTCCAATACTGTACACAAGAAACATGTTTAACATTTTGGCAGTTGAAACTTGTAAATACAATTTATATTGATGGTGAAATTGTGGGGTTTCCCTGAAAATAAGGAGTTGCTTGTTCAATTGACTTGCTTTCGAAGTTCATATACAGTGTATTTCACACTATTCTTCATTCATATTATATTTCATACAATCATCCACACGCACTATGTCCCATTAAATCAGTCACCATTGGACCTTGCCCATCATTACCCTGCCTTTTCATCTGAATCCTTCCTATTTCCTCCTTTCCCATACCTCCCAAACTGTACAGCTGTGTGGTTTCACCCCTATCTATCCTCATCTCTCTATTCCCTTCCCTTCCTCCTTTGAGATCCCATACATGCTTTACTAGTTATCCTTCTATTTTTACAACAATGGTCTCATGTAGTATTTGTCCTTATGAAACTGAATTAGTCCACTCAGCATATCATTCTCCAATCTCTTCCAAGTTATGCAGTATTTTTCAACATCATTGCTCCTGAGTGTTGCATAGTATTTCAATGTGTGAATGCACCACAATTTCTCAATCCATTCAGTTGTGGTTGGACATTTGGGCTGCTTCCGTGTTCTTTCAATGGTGACTAATGCTGCTGTGAACATTGCTGTATAAATCTCCATTTGTGTCTCAGTTCTGATTTCCTTGGGATGTATTCCTAGTAGTGGAATAGCTGTGTCATTTGGAGTTCCTATGTTCAACTTTTTGAGGAAATGCCAAATTGTCTTCCAGAGTGGTTGTACCATTTTACAATCTTACAACAGTATGAGAGTTCCCACCTCTCCAAATACTCTCCAACATTTATTGCTGCTCTACTAAACTTTACCACTGTTACTGGGGTAAGATGAGATCTTGTTGGTTTTGACTTGCATCTTTTTTATTGCCAGTGGTTTTGAGCATTTTTTCATATATCTGTTGGCCATTTGAATATATTCCTCTGTGAAAAGTCTTTCTATGTCTTTTGCCCATTTTGTAACTTGGTATCAGTATTTTTCTTCTGGAGGCCCAAGAGTATTCTGTAAACTTTTGTTATGAGACTCTTGTCTGAGATCATCTTGCCAAATGACTGTTTCCAGTTGGTAGGTTTTTCTTTTCACTCTATTGGAAAATGTTTTTGATAAGCATAGAGATTTAATCTTTAGAAAGTCCCATTCAGTGAAAATTAGTTTTGATGTTGATGGTGTCAAGATTACATGGGTTGTAACATGAGAAATTTACCACATGAATTAGTACTTTGTTGTTGGTTGTAGATGCCATGAGTATGACTCATATTGAGACTACAAACAACAGATCTGACCCTGCCCTATCCTGTGTTATCCTCTCAATCTCTTACCACGTGAGCCCATTGCTGCAGTTACTGTGTCAATCCACTTGGTTGAAGGTCTTCCTCTGTTTCACTGTCCAGAATAGTCTCTCCTTGCAACATGCTCAAAGTATGCAAGATGGAGCTTCACTGCCCTTGCTTCCATGGAGCAATCTGGCTTCGCTGTCTTGAAGACATATCTGTTAGTTCTATTATTTGATCAACTAGACTTGAAGCATTTGTTGTAGAAGTTCAAGGAATTCAGTATGGATTGCTTCTCAATGTCAGGAAAACAAAGGTTACTACCACTGGATCAATGGATGGAGAGGAGCTTGAAACTGTGAACAACTTCATTTTGCTTGGATCCACAGTTAATACCCTTGGTATCAGCAGTCAGGAAATAAGGAGACTCATTGTACTGGGAAAATCTGCAGTGAGGAACCCCTCCAAATTATTGAGGAGTACTGATGTCAGTTTGAAGACCAAGTTGAGTTTTATTCAGGCCATGGTCTTTCCGATAACTAGCTATGCATCTGAGAGCTGGACAATGAAAAAGGATGAGAGAAAAAGAATTGACAACTTTGTGCTGTGGTGTTGGAGAAGAGCACTGAACATCTCATGGATGGCCAAGAGAATAAACAGTTATGTCTTGGAGAGGGTACAGCTAGAGTGCTCTTTGGAGGTAAGAATGATGAGGCTTCACCTCACTTACTTTGGACATGTTGCTAGAAGGGGCTATTCCTTGGAGAAAAACATGATGTTCAGTGAAGGTGAGGGATCTGCCAGGTAGATTGACATGGTGACTACTTAATGGCCTTTCGTGTGTCAGGAAGCATGAAGATGGCTCAGGATACATAAGGGTTTAGATCTCTTGTTCATAGGGTCACTATGAGTGTCCTTGACTCGATAGCACCTAACAACAACAGTACCTTCATGTCTTAAAGTTATCCTTAGTGGTGCAAGACGGGGAAATGCTTTGTTTGGTTGTACATAGGTTACTATGACTAAGAGCTGATTCAACAGCATCTAACAACAACGTAATTTTGAAGCATTTGAATATTTACTGAATTTTGAGAAGAAAAAGAGAGAAAAAAAAAACAACAAAGTAGACCAAAATGCCACTGAGTGCCAGCCAATGTCATATGTTGTTTTCATTGTCATTATTGATTGACATTTCAGCTAGCATTTTTATTAAGACAAATATATTTCAAATACTGGACACAGGGTCTCTATGTTGATGTTGAAATAATATGTCAATTAATTGATTAGATTTGTGCTGTAATTTTCTCCTTCCAAATCCTTTAAAGAGTTCTATCTGGGGAAGACTTGTCTAGAAGGACTTCACTTTGAAATAATCTTCAGTTATTAGGGAAATATTCCCATTTGGTGTTTCCCCGACATAAATTGTAATTTCTCAGACTGTCCTCTCACTTGCTGAAGTAGTTGCCTTCTCTGTCAGTTGCTGTGTGTTTCCCCCTGCTTTCTTCAGGCAGAGGAGTTCTGATGTCTTAGTCCACAGGGAGCTGTGCTGTTAACCCAAAGCCTGACCACTCTGTCAGTTCGATTCCGCCTGCGGCTCCATAAGAAAAAGATGAGCAGTTCTCCCTTCGAATTTATAGCCTCTGAACAAACAGCCAGAAGGTTTGCTACACATCACATCTGAATCACGGCAATGAGTTTTACTTATTTTCTTCAAGCCAGCACTCTGTATGAGCTAGAAGTGATTTCCCGATGAAGGTAGAAACAGGCCAAAGGAAAACTGTGACAAGGAGACCGAAGTAGTTTGGAAAGAAATGTCTTCAATAACAGGGAGGGCTTTTCTCTTTACTCTTTCTTTCTTCTTATTCTGCAAACAAAACCTAGCAATGCAGCTGTGCTCTGATGCTGTATTTATGCCTTTCCCTCTAGGGCTGTGTGGAGGAGATAGCTTCGCGTGTGCCAGTGGCATCTGTGTGCCCAAGAAGCTGCAATGTAATGGCTACAATGACTGTGCGGACTGGAGCGATGAGACCCACTGCAGTAAGTGACAGCCATTTGGGGTTGGTCTGCATGGACAGAGATCCTATTCAGAAGCCAAGGTCATTCCATATCACCCCTCTGGCATTTGCACCAACTACTTTGGGTTTGCCTTTCTAAAGTGTACAAACATGTTTACCTTGTTTATTTATGCTTCTAAACCTGGAGATCGCCAATGGCACAAACTATTAAATGCCCCTTCTGCAGATTCAGCCTTAAACAACCTCATTTTATGTCTTCCCTGATTTCATTGGCTGTGTTGACTGAATTAGCTAGTGGTTTGCTAGCTATAGATTCAGATTCCAAGTTGTTTTGCACGGATGCACCAGATTAAAAGGAAAACTTGGCCTCCAGAAGACATTGCATGATCTGTATCCAAAAGGGAACCATATGCAATTGTATTCTAATTGTTTTTTAATGGTTACATAACTAGCAACAATGACTGTGGTTTTGGAAAGCTGAGTTGACAGCCCTAGGGGTGGCCAAGGCTTCGGCACCCTTGGTCGCTGATCTCAGCTGAAAGAGTCCGCTGTGCTGTTTGCCAGGGGAACCAAATTTTCTTCCTCAAAGGCTCAGGATGCTAACTTATGGTCACTTTTGAAAGGCAGGAAAATGTGGTAACATTTTAAGTCACCCTTTCCCAAACTGCTGTTTTCTGTTGTCTTGAAAAATGCTTGAGGGAAAAAAAAGAAATGTGAGTTTAAGAAACTATTACATTGTATACATCTATTGTATTGATGTATTGTTGTTGAGTTATGATGGATTATTTCCCATTATTGTTCTGAATCCTACAGAGAGAAGAAGCAGCCTTGTTAATTTTTCTTTACTTGGCCTTTTGTCAACATTAGCTGCTCGTGTGCTCCCACCTCCTAACTATTTTTCTCTCCTCCCCCTCTTTCTCTCTCTCTCCTCCTCTGTTTTCCTTCATTCTTTCCTTTCCTCCCTACCTCCTTCTTTTTCCTTTTGCATAATGCCCAATTTCTTTGGCCTTGTTTGCATAATCCATGTTGTTGTTGTTGTTTAGTGCCGTCGAGTCATAGACGACTCATAGCAACCCTATGAAAGAACCGCCTGAGCACTGTTCATACATAGAGTTTCCGGAGGCAAGCCATTTTGGAAGTGGATGCCGCTCCTGCTTCCAGGCTTGTTTTAGTTGGGAAGCTCCAGCCAACACTGTCCACCATGGGTACCCGTTACCACGATTGGCACATTATTGTCACAGTCTTCAACATCACAGCAACCACAAGTTACCTGTGTACAGCAACACACAGACCAGTGCTATACCACCTAGAAGAATGTTTGACAGGAAGACAATTTGAACCTGGCCGAGGGCCACAGATTAAAATCACCCACCTTTGGCTTGGTAGCATAACTTCCTTTCCACTAGGCCAACATTTTTAAAAAAATACTGTCTTCTGAAAATCTACTTTTGTAGCTTGGAATTCTTGCTTCCGAAAAAACTATGGCATGCTGTTTTCTGTTGAACATAATTTAATACGATGTGTATTTAAATTAGAACGTTCTGGGGTCTTGGGGGTGTTGGTGATACAGTGATTAAAGTGTTTGGTGGCTAACTGAAAGGTAAGACATGGCCATCTGCTTCTGTAAAGCTTTGGAGCCTTGTAAACGCTACCTGGGCATCCTATAGGATTGCTGAGTCAGGATAGACTTAGCGGCAGTTGTAGCAGAAAATATTGTTTAAAGAGAGAATTTTAATGAGTCAGTAGAATGATATCCAGTTTAGGAAAGTGGGCCTGCTCACTTATCACCCAGTCATGGTTACGGCATTGTTGAAGTCTGCTGTGCTTCTCTTCCCCACCCCTAACCCCGGGGGTGGCAGGGAGTTGGAGACAAATGCAGTCATCATCAAAACGCTCCTCTGTGACACAGAACATCACACTTTGGTTTTGTGGTTTTTAGATTTTTGATCTTGTATTGGGAGCTCCCATGGCCTACTGGATAAGGCTTTACGCTGCCAATGCAGAGGCAAATGATTTGAACTGGCCTATTGCTCTTGGAAGAAACATGGCAGTCTCCTCCCATTCAATTTACAGCCTCTGGGAGCCTGTTGGAGGGTCAGTGATGAGCCGATTCCAACTCAACAGCAATGAATACCACCATCGCCTCATGTGCAACCACCACTCTTCTGTCACTGGAGGCTTGCATGTTGATATAACCCTGAATAGTTTTCAATGGAGCTTCCAGATTAAAACAGACCAGGAAAAAGGCCTGGGAGTCTGCTTCTGACAACTAGCTAATGAATACCCTACAGTTCACAGTCTGAAGCCCAGATTCACTATTGCATGGGAAATAACCCAATGGCCACTAACAACAACAACAATGACAATGTATTATCGATTAAATATTTCTAGAAACAATTTCGGTTTGTTTGGTTCCACTATCAACACTCTTGGCACCAACAGTCAGGAAATCAAACGACTAATTGCATTAGGAGAATCTATTGTCAAGGACCTCTCCAGAGTGTTAAAGAGCAACAATGTCAGTCTACAGACTAAGGTGTGCCTAATCCAGGCCATGGTCTTTGCAATTACTTACAATGCATCAGAGAGCTGGACAATGAATAGGATGACCGAAGGAGAATTTATGTCATTGAGCTGTGGTGCAGGAGAAGAGTATTGAATAAACCATGGACAGGCAAATGAACAAATAGATAGGCTTGGAACAAGTACAGCCAGAATTCTCCTTGAAGGAAAAGATGGCTAAGCTTTTTTCCTCATACTTTGGAAATGTTGCTAGGAGAGGCTATTCCTTGGGAAGAGATATCATGCTTGGAAAGATGGAGGGGCAATGAAAGAGAGGAAGAACCCCAAGGAGATTGACTTACACAGTGACTGAAGCAATGGGATTTAGTGTGTTAGAGCTGATGAGTATGCACAGGATAGGGCAGAGTTTAGGGCTATAGTTCATAAGTTTGCTATGAGTCATACTTGACTCAAGACCACCTAACAATGACAGGTTGGAAGCTTTAGGTAGGCTACCAAAGAGGTGGTGGGGGAGGGAGCAATGTCTTTGAGAGTAGTGTTGATGAAGAGTACAGAATATCCTGCAGACAGAAGAAAAAGCAAGCAAGTCTATGTTGGAAGAAGTACAACTAGTACAACTAGGTTGTTCCTAAACAAGGATGGTGACATTCCACCTCACACACTTTGGGCATTTTGTCAGAAGGGACCAGTAAATAGAGGGTCCATAAAAGAGAGAAAGACACCCAATGAGATACATTGACACATTGACTGTCACAGTGGCCTCAAGCCTGTGAGGATGGCACAGGATAAGGCAAGGTTCAGATCTGCTGTTCAAAGGGTTGGCAAGTTTTAGCTGACTTGACAACACCTAGCAGCCGCAACTTCCTGACCTTGTTGTTATTGTTGCTATGTGCTGTTGAGTCTGACCCAACTCATCGCTGATCCTCCAGTGACTTTTTAGAGGAAGTTAATTACATTGGAGGAGATTGTCCATCATTCTTCTGTGGGACATCTGGTGGATTTGAACCATGTGTCTATGGATTTTCAGTGCAATTTATTTCTTCATGAAGTGTTTATGCTAATCAGAGAAATAAGACCATAGAACCTATTAATGAAAATATTTTAAAACAATATAGTAGGCCATGGTCTTTGCAATTATTTGCTATGAATCAAAGAGCAGGACAGTGCATAAAGATGACAGAAGAATTGATGCCTTTGGACTATGGTGCTGGATAAGAGTATTGAACATATGGCAAACTGCTAAGAGAATAAACATACCTGTCTTGGAGAGGGTGAAACCAAATTGCTCTCTGGAAGCAAAGATTTTGAAGCTCCATCTCACAAACTTTGGTGTGTTGCCAGGAGGGACCAGTTGTTGGAGAGTGACATCATGCTTGGGAGGGTAGAGGGACAATGCAGGATAGTAAGACCCTGGATGAGATGGATTGGCTCAGTGACTGGGGTAATATGGGCAGGTGTATCAATCAGAGACAGTTGATGTTGGCTCAGTATAGAGCAGGGTTCAGAGCTATTGTACATAAGATCATTAGGAGTTACAGGTGACTCAACAGCACGTAAACTAACAACATCACCACAAGACTGGTTTGAATGAAAAGGAGGTGGTAGGTTCCGTGAGTAAGATGAGAGCAAAGTCACCAGGAGTTGGATTGGTGTGGGGAGAATCAATGAAAAAAGACAGGATTAACGCTGTTAGTATAGTGTTGGACAGCTTCGCTCAACTAGTGCAGCTGTGTGACTTGTCAGACATTTTTGATTGTCACAGCTGTAAGGTTGTAACACCAGCATCTAACTGGTAAAGGGTACTGGCTTAGATGCCGCTAATGTCCTACAATGCACAGGGCAGATCTTCCCAGCAAAGAGTGACTGAGTCCAAATGTCAGTAGTGCTGCAGTTGATGAACTCTGTGCTAGAACTACCAGTCAATAATAGAACAAATCATTGTTTTTGCTGAGTCAGAATCATCCCATAGCTGACCCTCCGGTGAATTTTCAGAGGCAGTAAATCACATGAGAGGTGACTGTACATTTTCTCCCTGCAAAGCAGCTGGTGGACTAAAACGATATGCTTTTTGCAATGATGTAACTCCCTATCACTAAGCCACTAACATTCCCTAGAACAAGCTCAAGGAATAAAAAAGCTTGGCTTCTTCTCTTGGTCTGCTTACTAACAAGCTGAGGAACTCTAGACAGCTCATTTAAAATTCGGTCAAGTGCAAAATAAGAGGGACGGAATTAATGTTCTTCACTCTCCCCCATCATTAACACTCTGTAGGTGGAAGCTGAGCCCCCATGTTTGAATCATGGATTGAGATTTACTAATGTGTTTCTATTCATAGATGAATTTTTGTCTTTACCATTTATATTCACAGAGTCACAGACTGGGAAAATGGAATGAAGATCTCGATAATAACCAAAACCACAAGATTCTGTAAACTTGTGAAATGCAACCCTTGTCTGAAATGGTTTTGCCAAAATGTATTTTTTCCAGTCAGTAGGTTTTCTTTTCATTCTGTAGAAAAATGTTTTTGATGTGCATGGGGATTTAATTTTTAGTAGATCCCATTCATCAATTTTCTTCTTCTCCAGATTGTGCATTTCTGGCTGTATTTGGCAATTTCTTTATTTATTGACCATGCTGTCTAATCTTGATCTCAGTTTGTCTCTGATGAACTTTATGGTTTTGGACTTTATTCCCAGGTCAGAATTCTACAGAGCCTCTAAAAGGAAAAGACTGATAATGCAATTACAAAATGAGCAAAAGACATGGAAAGAATTCACATAAGATATTCAGATGGCCAACAGACACATAAAGAAATGCTCAAAATCACTGACAATAAGAGAGATGCAAATCAAAGCCATATGAGATACCATCTCAACCCAGCAGCAGTGGCAAAGTTTAACAGAACAGCAAGTAATAAATGTTGGAGAGGATATGGAGAGATAGGAATTCTTATACAATCTTGGTGAGATTGTAAAATGGTACAACTACTCTGGAAGACAGTTTGGTGTTTCCTCAGAAAGCTGAACATAGAAATTCCATATGGCCAAGCTATTCTACTGCTTGGAATGTACCCCAAGAAAATGAGAACTGAGGCACAAAGGACACTTGTACACCTATGTTCACAGCAACATTATTCACCATCGCAAGAACATGGGAACAGTCTAGATGTCCAACTACAATTGAATGGATTGAAAAATTGTGGCACATTTACACCATAGAATATTATACAGCACGTAGGAGCAATGATTTTATAAATCACTACCTAACTTGGGAGGGACTGGAGAGCATTATGCTAAGTGAACTAACACAGTCCCATATGGACACATACTGTGTAAGGCCATTATTGTAGAATGTGTATGAGGATCCAAAGGGGGGAGGGTGGAACAGAGGGGTGAGGATGGGCAGTTGGGGTGATCATAGAGTCACACAGTTTAATGGGTGGAGGGAAAGGTGGGTAAAGGAAATAAATATCTAGTGAGAAAAACACTGTCTATGAACTTTTAAAGTAAACCAGTATAAAATAAAAAAGAACCCTTTAATTAAAAATAATCAAAACTACAATGAGATACTAGTTCACTCTAGTAGTAGTAGCAAAGTTTACAGGACAACAAGCAATAAATGTTGGAGAGGATGTGGAGAGATTGAAATTCTCATTCACTATTGGTGGAATTGTAAAATGGTACAAACACTCTGAAAGGCAGTTTGGCATTTCCTCAAAAAGCTGAACATAGAAATCCCATATGACTCAGCTATTGCACTACTGGGTATACACCCTAAAGAAAATAAAACTGAAACACAAGTGGAGATTTGTACACTTATATTAATAGCAGTGTTATTCACAGTAGCAAGAAAATGGAAATATCCCAAATGTCTATCAACAAATGAATGGATTGAGAAATTATGGTACAGTCACACAACAGAATATTATGCAGCACTTAGGAGCAATGATTTTGTAAAATACTGTATAACATGAGACTTCTAAGAGAACAAACTGATCAATCCTAGAAAGTGTGAAGATTTTGGAGATCCATCTAACATACTTGGGGCATGTTGCCAGAAGGCACCAGTCCTCAGAGAATGACATTATGCTTGGAAGGTAGAGTGTCAGTGTATGCGAGGAAGACCCTGATGAGATAGATTGACCCAATAACTGGGGTAAAGGGGTTAGGAGTGTCAGAGATAGTGAGATTGGTTCAGGACAGGGTAGGGCTCAGAGCTTTATTTATAGGGTAACTGAATTGCAGTCAACTTGACACATAACAACAGCAACAACGTTAACATGGGCTGGAGAGCATTATGAGTGAACTAACTCTATCTCATGAGGACAAATACTGCACTAGACTATTATTGTAATAATAGAAGGATAACTAGTAATATGTAGTTAAAATTTCAAAAAGGGGAAGAGGAGGGTAAAGGCATGGAGGTTGGGAAGAGACGGAAATCAATATGACAAAAGATAAAATCTAAAATCACTAAGAGAATAGAGATCAACATCAAGCAAAGATTCTCACTATTAAGCTAATTGGTAGTGCCATGAAAGATGAAGAGAATGAGTTTGTTAACAATTTCAGCTTGCTCAACACTACAAGCAACATTCTTAGCACCAGCAATCAGGAAATGAAAAGACGGATTGCATTTAGAAAGTCTGCTGCCAAGAACCTCTCCAAAGTGCTAAAAAGCAACAATGTCTGTCTAGGAACTAAGGTACACCTGATCTAAACCATGGTCTTTGTAATTACTTGCTATGCATCAGAGAGCTGGACAATGAATAAGGATTACATAAGAAGAGCTGATGCATTTGAATTTTGGTGCTGGGTAAGAGTATTAAATATACCATGGATTACTAAGAGAACAAACAGATCTCTCTTGGAGAGGGTGAAACCAAGTTCCTTCTTGGATGCAAGGTTTGAAACTCCCTCTCACACACTTTGGGTACGTGGCCAGGAGGGACTAGTTCTTGGGAAGGATGCTGTGCTTAGAAGGGTGGAGGGACAGCACAGAAGAGGATGATCACAGATGTGATGGATTGACACAGTAAATGGAATAAGGGGGGGGAGTAGGTGTATTGAAGTCAGTGAGGATGGATTAGAATAAGGCAGCGTTCAGGACTATTGTACATAGTGTCCCTATGAATTGTGGGCAACTTGATGGCACATAACAACAATAACAACAACAACAACAACAACAACAGAGTTTGGTGAGTGGAGAGGTGGTGGGTGAAGGAATTAGGAAAGACCCAATGGGGACCTAGAAAGATGGGGTAATAATAGCCATAGATCAATGGTGATTAATTTTATAAAACACAATATTCATGAGTGATCATTGGAAATATAACGGGAATGTAACAATGTGTGAAATGCAATGTACATGAATAATATAAAATGTATACAGATTTTTATATGTAAACCAATATAACATAAAAATAAAGCTGAGAGGGGAAAGCTTTCTGTGACTTAGTTTTCTGCTTTAAATGGATGATAATGTGAAAGACCCATCAACTATGTGTATATGAGATCTGAAATGGATATTATAAAATATTAACAGGCATGGACATCAGAATGCATATTTTTCGTAGTTAAAAAAAGAAATAAAAAAGAAATGTGCAAAGAAAAAATACAAAGATACGTATTTACAAAGATATGTATTTAGAAAGGTCTAACTACCTTAGGTCATGCAAAATTATATGTCAAATAAATAAGAAAATCATAGCAGGAAGCATTTGAAAATTTTGATTTTTTTTTTGGGGGGCCTCAAATTGCAGCAACAACATCTCTTTTAAGCTCAGGTAAACATTTTTCCTGATAAAAGGAAGCACTGTGATCTTTGCTATTTACTAGGTCTTTTTTGGCTCTGTTGTGCCTCTGGTTAAGGTTTTGTATATTTACTGATCACGCAGGTCTTGGTGAGGTAATGAGTTGTTTTCCAAATGCAGCTAATTTTGTATCTGACCTCTCGAACTGGCTTCAAGTCAAATAAGTCCTACCAGTGAAAAGTTGAGCCTGTACCTGTGTGAATAATGAGGAATTTTCTTAAATGCCTGAGTCAGCCTCAATAATTTATGAAGTAATTGAGTGAATAACAGCAGTTTTAAAACTATTTCCCAGCAAAGTGATTTAATGTGTATTGCCTGGAATCTTTTGGATATTTTCGTGTGTTCTTGGGATCATTGGGTTCTGAAAGGGACATTTGTTTCCCCAGTCTTGTTAGGTGCTGTAGATTCAGTTCCACCTTACGGGGACTGTGTGTACAATGGAACGAAACACTGCCTGGCCCCAACTCATCCTCACAATTGTTGTGTTGGAGCCCAGAGATGCAAGCGCTGCATCATTCCTTCTCATTGAGAAGCCTGCTCCCTCTCACTGATCTTCCACTTTACTAGTAGAGCTGAAAACAATTAAAACAAGTCCATAAGAACCTAAATGTGATCTTGAGTTTATTCTATGTTAATTTAAAAATCTGCTCCAGAATAGATTTGAGGTGTTGCACACTAATGATCGAAGACCAGATGAGTTTTGAAATGACATCAAAGACAATATCCATGAAGAGAGCAAAAGCTTGTTACAAAGAAGAGGAAGAAGAGACCAAGTGTATGTCAGAAGAGCCTCTGAAAATTAGCACTAGAGCTTTAAGAAGCTAAAACAAAAGAAAGGAATGCTGAAGTAAAAGAAATGAACAGTAGATTTAAAAGGGCAGCTTGAAAAGACAAAGCAATTATAACAGAACATGCAAAGAGCTGAAATTGGAGAATGAAAAGGGAAGATCTCACTCAGTATTTATAAAGTTGAAAGAACTGAAAAACAATTTCAAGCCTCAAGTTTTTTTGTGTGTTTTTTTTTAATTTTTAATTTTTTTAAAAATTTTATTATTTTTTGTGTGTGTGTGAGTGTACCGTCAAATCAGATCTGACTGGTACAGGAGGAGATTGTCCCTCCTTCCCCGGCAGAGCATCTGGTGGATTCGAACCATGCGGCTCTGGGATTGTAGTTGCAGCTCCTTGCCACTAGGCCACCAGAGCTTACCTAAGCCTCAAGTTTTAATACTGAGAAATAGTGTGGGCAAAATATTGAATATTCAGGAAGCATCAAAAAAATGGAAGGAATACAAAGGGTCACTGTAGGAAAAAGAATTGATTGGCAATGAAATATTTCAGAAAGTATCATATAAACAAGAGCTAATAATAATGAAGGGAAAATTCCAAGCTACACTAAAGGCACTGGCAAAAAATAAGGCCCTAGGAATTAAAGGAATACCAACTTGACATGTTTCAAATGTGAGATGCAGCTCTGGACATGCTCATCAGTCTGTGCCAGGAAATTTGGATGTCAGTTGTTCTGGTTGACTGACTGGAAGAGATCTGTATATGTTCCCATTCCCAACAAGGGCAATTCAACAGAATGTTTAATTTCTTGAACAATATTGTTAACATCACATGCAAGCAAAATATCACTATAGATCATCCAAAAGTTGTTAGGATACTACATTGACAGGAAAATGCCAGAAGTTCAAATGGACTTTAAAATAGGTGATGGTACCAGAGACATCACTGCTAATGTCAAATGGATCCTGTCTGAAAGCAAAGAATACCAGAAGAATAGCTGTGTTTTATTGACTATGCAAAAGCGTTTGCCAGCGTGGATTATTATAAACTATGGCTATCATAGGGAATAATAGGAAACCCAGAACACTTAATTATGCTCATATGAAACCTGTACCCAGACCAAGAAGCTGTTGTGCAAGCAGAGCAAGGTTTTATTTAACATGGTTTAACATTAGGTAAGATGTGCATCAGGGCTATATCCTCTTTCCATACCTATGCAGTTGGTATGCTGAGCAAATCATTTGAGAAGCTGAAATATATGAAGAAAAAGGTGGGTTCAGGATCAGAGGAAGGCTTATGAACAACTTGTATTATGCAGATGACACAACCTTCCTTGTCAAAAGTGAGTAGAGCTTGAAACATTTACTACCGAAAATCAAAGATCACAGACCTCTACATCAAGAAGACAAAAGTCCTCATATCTGGACCAGTAAGCAACATCATGATACATGGAGAAAAGATTGAAATTGTCAATAGTTTCATCTTGCTTCGATCCATAATCAATACACTTGGTACCAGAAGTCAGGAGACCAGGAAATGTATTGTACTTTGAAGATGTGCCTGATACAGGTCATTGCTTTTTTTTACTCAGTTGGTATATGTCTAAGAGCTGGATAATGAATAAAGATGACAGAAAAAGAATTGATGCTTTTGAGTTGTAGTGTTGGAGAAGAGTATTGAATAACCCATGGACTACCAAAAGAACAAACAGATGTGTCTGGAAAAGTGCAGACAGAGTACTTCTCAGAGGAAAAATGATAAAACTTCATCTCCCTTCTTTTGGGGATAGTGCTAGGAGATGACATTCCTTGGAAAGTGGCATCATGCTTGAAACGTGAGAAGGTCAGTGAAGGAGAGAAAGACCCTTAATGAGATAAATTGACACAGTGACTTCAGCAGTGGGCTCAAGTGGTCAGAGATGAGAAGGATGACACCTGATAGGACAGAGTCCTCTCTGTTGTTTATAGGGTCACTATGAGTCATTCTTGCTATGCATCTGAGAGCTGGACAATGAATAAGGATGACAGAGAAGAATTGATGTCTTTGAGCTATGGTGTTGAAGAAGAGCATTTAACATCAGATGGACAGCAAAAAGAACAAATATGTTTTGGAGAGGGTGCAGTTGGAGTGCTCCTTGGAGGCAAGAATGATGAGGCTTTGCCGCACATAATTTGGGCATGTTACTAGGAGAGGCTATTCCTTTAAGAGGTACATAATGCTTAGAAGGGTGGAGGGTCTGCAAAGGAGAGGAAGACTCTCGATCAGGTGCCCTGACAGTGACCACCACAATGGATTCTAGTGTGTCAGGAAGTGTGAAGACAGCACATGATAGGACAAGGGTCAGATCTGTTGTTCATAAGGTCGTTATGAATTGTACTTGACTCGACGACACTTAACACCATGAGTCATTCTCAACTCCACAGCAACTAACAATAATAACCTGATATCTATGTTAAGTTGATTTTGAAGAGTGCTTGATTCTCCAGCCCTACGAAGTACTACTAAAAAAAATAATAGCATTAGTAACATTAACTTAGAGAAAAAACCCTGCTTTATTTTTTTTATCCCACTGGTTACAGTTGATCTTCTTGTATGAACAATTTCCTTCGAGAGTAATTTAGATTGAAACAAAATGAAAATAAGAAATGGATTTTTAAAATTTCTCAACGATAAGTAATATTTTGATACACAAATTCCTCAACTCTGTTCAGTGATAAGAGAACACATTTCTGTAGACTTTCAATAATATCAAGTTAGCCTTGTGCTATAGTAGTTGTGTTCCACTGTGGGGTGAGGATGGGGAGTGTGCGCCCTCTACTGATGGGAGAAAATCGTGCTGTCAAAGTGATACATCCACTGCCTTAGAATAAATTCTGAATCATAAAGACCATCTGGGTTTTGAGGCTCCAAATCTTAATGAGAGGAGACTGTCCATCTTTCTCTCTCAGAGCTGCTGGTGGATTTGAACCACTAGAGACACAGAGTCTTTTGGTTAGCAGCACAACACCCAACAGACTAAGCCACTAGAGAAACATACCTATCTTCATTGGAAAATGATTAAGCCTAAGGGGAAAGAAAACTGCTTACAAACTTCCACATGTGCCTAAGTGTCAGAGTGTGTGTGTGTGTGTGTGTACCTATAGATATGGCTCTATATCTATGTCTATTTGTATCTACATATCTATGTTTATCTGTGTGTGTATGCCTGTGGAAGACAGATGGACAATCTCCTCCCATACAGTTAACTGCCTCTGAAAACCCACTGGAGGGTAACCTATGGATCAGTTCAGACTTAATGGCACAAAACAGCAGTAACAAATGGTAACAAGCAGTGCTGTAATCTCAAAAGTACGTAGTTCGAATCCACCAGCTGCTCTGTGAGAGAAGGATGGCCAGTCTTCTCCTGTGCCACTTACTTACTACCTCTGAAAAACCCCCTGGAGGGTCAGCTATGTGTCATTTCCAACAGAGTGACACACAACAGCTTTATATCTATAGATATATGTCCTAGTCTTATTTTGTAGGATGCTCTGGTGGCCTAGTGGTAAGGAATTACTCTGGCGCACCAGCGGTACATGGTTCACATCCCACAGCTGCTCCATGGGAGCCAGTTGGGCAGTCTTTTCCTGTGCAATTATCTGTCTCTGAAAAACCACAGCTCAAAGGCATCAATTCTTCTCTGTCATCGTTATCCACTGTCCAGCTCTCAGATGCTTAGCAAGAATGGCTCATAGTGACCCTATAAACAACAGATATGAATACTGTCCTATCATGTGTTGTTATCTTCCTCATCTCCGACCACTGCTGAAGTCACTGTGTCAATATGTCTCAACTGCTTATTATGTCTATTAACAGTCTATTATGTCATAACTATTTATGTGACATTGAGCAAGTGACCTGCTGGACAATAAAGTTGTGGGCTTTGTGACCTTTACTGCTTCCATCCTTGATATGCTATTGCTAAGTTAGGTGCAATAACATTCTGTCTCACTCTAATGACATGCTGGTGACTTGTTTTATTTGCAGACTGCAGTGATAACCTTTTCCACTGTAACACAGGCAAGTGCCTTAATTACAGCCTGGTGTGTGACGGCTATGATGACTGTGGTGACCTGAGTGATGAGCAAAATTGTGGTAAGTACAAGTCCTATTTCCCTAAAGATTTTAGTTCAAACTTACAGAACACTTTATGGCCAATAACTTGTCATTCGTTGCTTGTTCATATGATTATCAGATTAAGTTATAAAGCAGAAGCGTTGGGTTTTTATTTACTCATGGATGCACACTTTCCTCTCTCCTTTTTTCTTCCATTCTAAAACCAATCTCAAAGTCATAAAGTTTAAAAGGATCAAGAATATGGCTGTGGTGACACTCAGAATGAGTTATGTGATTGTTATGTGATTCATAACAACCCTAGGTACAACAGCTCTAAACCCTGCTCTATCCTGTGCCAGCCTTATTGTCTCTGACATACCTAATCCCATTACCCCTGTCACTAAATCAATCCATCTCATTGATGATCTTCCTCTCTTGCACTGTCCCTCAACTTCCCAAGCATAATGTGCTTCTGCAAGGACTGGTTCCTCCTTGCAACATGCCCAAAGTATGTCAGACAAAGCTTCAGAATCCTTGCCTCCAAGGAGCAGTCTGGTTTCTCCCTCTCTAAGATGAACCTGTTTGTTCTCCTGGCAGTCTATGGTATATTCAATACTCTTCTCCAGCACCATCGCCCAAAGGTTACAATTCTTATATCTTCCGAGGTCATTGTCTAGCTTTCTGATGCATAGCATGCAATTGCAAAAAGACCATGGCCTGGGTCAAGCATACCTTAGTCTCTAGACTCATATCGTTGTTCTTCAGTACTCTGGAGAGGTCCTTGACAGCCGGCTTTCCTTGTGCAATTTGTCTTTGATTTCCTGGATGCTGGTACCAAGAGTGTTCTCTTAAAAAGTGGGTTCTTCTTAAAAACCTTTGGAGGTGAGCATTTGTACATCAAACAAAGGATTGCTCTAAACGAGTTATAGCTAGTGCCATGCATATAGTTCTTGTTATTGTTAGGGTCTATAAACTTTTGTTAAAATCAAAATGAAAAGTTTTTTAAAACAGAAAAATAAGTTACAAAACATCTCCTCCCTGCTTTTATAGAAGGAAGAGTCTTTTAAAGCCCTAGTCTATCATAACTTACATGAAAATGTAAACACATTTTGTAAGGCGGTGTACTAAGAATATATTCATGAACTGGAGGAGAAGATGTTTTACAGTTTTCCCCCCCTGGTTTTCTATGCTTCATTTCACTAATAGAGTCTTTTGGAGTCTGAGTTTTAAAAAGTGAAGTAAGTGTTTATGTTAGTATTTTTTCTTTTTGTAAGCTTTTTTTTCCTTGGATTAGTGTCAATGACTTATGTTTTCATTTGGAGCACATGGGCAAGATTTTGCAGATCATTATATTGTCTGTGCTTGAGAAGCAGGCGTGGCATGCACTTCCTAAATATCACACCTCTGGAAACTCTATGAACTGATAAATGTCGATGGTTGTAGAGAGGCTTTCAGGCCTTTTGATCATAGGGTCACCATGAGTCGTGCTTGACTCAAAGGCAATCAACAACAATAACACACACACACACACACAAATATATATATATAACCAATGACCTTTATTTTTTTGGTTTACATGCACCTTAGAGACCAAAGTCTCAGAATGATGTATGCAGTTAAGCTCTTAAACACCAGCCAAAAGGTTGGCAGTTGGAACCCACCCAGATGCATCTCAGGAGAAAACCTTGTCAATCTGTATCTGAAAGGTCACAAACTCGAAAATCCTATGGTCAAGTTCTATATGTAGTCCTAGGAGTCAGAACTGACTTAACAGCAACTAAGACCAATGACAAGAGCTATGTATAGAGTCATTGCTACAACTAGAGTTAGGACTAAGCCCTTATGTACAAATACTCATTGTTATAGGATTTTAAGAGTGGGTCCAGCTTTTAGAGTTGTATTTCATTCTGAGCATCGTCACAGCCATATCCTTTATGCTTTTTAACATGACTATGTGAATGGTTTTAGAATGTTTAAGCTCTATTTTAATGAGTGATATAAGAACCTTTGAGTAAGAACAAAAAAGCAAGCTAGGATGAGGATGGGCAGTGGGAAAAGCCTTTGTGATTGTTTGTCTTGAGCATTAGAAAATATAGGTAGTATCTTTGGGAAAGAAAGTGACCAGGGTCAGCCATGGTTCCCATGTTGGGGAAACAGGGCATTTACTGGAGTGCATGTCCAATTACTCTTGATTGCCTTCATATAAATGAAGTCAGATGTAAAGTCATCCTATAAGGCTACCATGTGGACTCTTTTGGGATCTCTACAATGTAAGCAGGAACTGGTGAATGTATAGCCCACTGCTGCCGAGTCCGTTTTAAGTCACAGCAATCATCTGCTGTGTTTGAAAGTCTGTAAATATTTATGGGAGGAAACTGATCATCTTTCTGCATCATAGAAGCTGGTGCATTCAAACCACTGACCTTTCAGATGAATAGACAACAGGTAATGCACTATCCACCCAGACTCTGATGAATGTATACACCATGTACACACTGTATACAAGAGGGACATGGCAGGAGGTGAGTGCCATTTAGTGGGTGGATAGATCACCCCACATTATTTAGTTGATTCCGACTCACAGTGACCCACCATCAGGTTTCTGAGACTGTATGTCTTAACAAGAGGACATTCATTGGTCAGCCTTCTCCCGTGGAGCCACTGGTAGATTTGAACCACTGGAGACACACTGCCTTCTGGATGTTGTTGTACTATTGAGTTGGAACCGACCCATAGCTGACCATCCAGTGGGTTTTCAGAAGCAGAAAACTGCATGGAAGGAGAGTGTGGATTCAAGCTATGTACCTTTGGGATTGCAGCATATCTTCTTCCTACTAGGCCACCAGAGCTTCCTGGATAGCTCTCTCTGCAAGTGGACTGCAAGCTGTGTAGTTAGAAGTGCGTATGAAGCTGGTTCTTGACAACTTCATGAAATGCTTGTTCCGCCAGATTGCAACCCCACAAAGGAACATCGCTGTGGAGATGGCCGATGCATCACAATTGAGTGGGTGTGTGATGGTGACCAAGACTGTGTGGATAAGTCGGATGAAACCAATTGCTGTGAGTACTGAGTCCTTTTCTTTTATTCATATTTTTGATTCTTCATTTTTAAAAAAATTGCTTACAATTCACGGCATCTGTTAGATGCTTTTGTTATTGCTATGTGCCATCCAATCAATTCCAACTCGTATCAACGTCAGGTGACAGCAGAGCACTGTCCCTGAGAGTTTTCTTGGTTGTAATCTTTATGAGAGACAATCACGGTCCATCACAGTCTTCCGGAGTCACTGTGGGATTTGAACTGCCAACCTTTGATTTAGCAGTCAAGTGCTTAACCATGATGCTGCTTCACTAGTGCTCTTTCTAGATGTTTATTGTTGTTCTTTGCCATTGAATTGGAATTGCCTGATAGCTGACCCTCCAACAGGTTGTCAGAGGATGCAAATCACCTTTGAGGAGATTGCTTACTCCTCCTGTGTGACTTGCAGTCTCATTGGAGGGTCAGCTATGAGTGGGTTCCAACTCCAGGGTCATGACAGATAAAGAGAGAGGAATGTTTAGGTTATATAACCACTAGCCCATTACTTTGAAACATCAGATGCCATATAGCAGGTTTAACAAAGAATATTTACTGTAAGTTAGGTACTATGTGAGTGTTTGTATATGCAGGTGCTATGATTTTTAATATATCCAAGTTATGATAAACTACACTTATGGTTTTCTTAATTTCCCTCTACATCTTATTATGTGCATGCTTTGTTATTGTTACATACCATTGAGTCACCTGTGACTCATAGTGACCCTACGTACAACAGCCCTAAGCCCCTCTCTATCCTGTGCCAATCTTACTGTTTCTGACACACCTACTCCCATTATCCCAGTCATTGAATCAATCCATTTCATCAAGGGTCTTCCTCTCCTGTACTGTCCTTCCACCCTTCCAAACATGACATCTCTCTGCAAGGACTGATCTCGCCTTACAACATGTCCAAAGTATGCCAGATGAAGCTTCAGAATTGTTGCGTCCACACAGCAGGCTGTCTTCACAAGCCCCAGGATAAACCCATTTGTTTTCCTAGCAGTCCGTGGTATATTCAGTACTCTTCTCCAGCACCAAAATTCAAAGGCGTCAATTCTCCTATCATCCCTAGTCATTGTCCAGTTCTCTGACGTATAACAAGTAATTAGAAAGACCATGGCCTGTATCAGGTATACCTTAGTCTCCAGACTGACAATGTTACTCTTCAGTATTCTTGAGAGGTTTCTGACAGCAGAATGTCCCAATACAATTTGTCTGTTAATTTCCTCCTTGCTGGTACCAAGAGTGTTGACTGTAGAGCCAAGCAAACTGAAGTTGTTAACAATTTTAATCTCTTCCCCATCTATCATGATGCTGCCAATCAACCCAGTGGTGAGAATCTGTTTTCTTGATGTTGAGTTTCAATCCATATTGAAAGCTGCAGTCCTTGATCTTCTATAGCTAACACTTCAGGTCCTCCTTAGTTTCAACAAGTAGGGTTGTGGAATCTGCATAACACAGATTGTTGATAAGTCTACCTCTTATTCTGATGCCACAGTTCTCCTCATAGAGCCCAGCCTCCCAGATAATCTGTTCTGCATATAGATTGAAAAGACACATCCTTGGCTCATATCCTTTGCCATTTTGAACCATGCAGTGTTTCCTTACTCAGTTCTGACGATTGTCTCCTGGTCCAAGTATGTTGTGCTGTTGTTGATTGCCTGTTAGTCGAACATGACTAATAGCAACCCTATGAACAAAAGGCCTGAAGCCCCTCTACAACTATCAACATTTATCAAAGTTCATAGAGTTTCCAGAAGCATGTTATTTAGGAAATAGATGCCACTCCTGTTTCCAAGTATAGGTGCAAGTATAGGTTTTGCATAAGCACAATCAAGTGTCCTGAGATTCCCATTCTTCTCAGAGTCAGCCATACTTTGTTGTGATCTACACAGTCAAATGCCTTTGAACAGTTAATGAAACACAGATAGACATTCCTCAGGTACTCTCTACTTTCAATCAAGATCCATCTGACATTAGCTATAATACCCCTAGTACCAGGGCCTCTTCTAAATGCTGCACTTCAAGCAGTTCTCTGATGTGCTATTCCAGTTGTTTTTGGATGATCTTCACCAGAATATTGCTTGCATATGATATCAGTGATACTGTTTGATAATTTCTACACTCTGTTGGATCACCTTTCATTGGAATGGGAACAAATACAGATCTCTTCCAGTCACATAAAATATAAATGCATATTTTTATGTAATGCAGATAGCTTTCAAAGACAAAGACTGAATTTATAAAGATACTAGTAATAAAGGGCAGACACAGAAGAATTTCATGAAACAACATATGAGCAAGAGCCTATGGTGACGAAGGAAGAAGTTCAAGCTGCTTTGAAGGAACTAGCAAAAAATAAGGCCCCAGGAATAGATGGTATACCAATTAATGTTTTTCAGCTAACAGATGCTGCCCTGGATGTGCTCACCAAGTTGTGCCAAGAAATATGGAGAACAACCTCTTGCCCAACTGACAGGAAGAGATCTATATTTGTTCCCATTCCAAAGAAGGGTGACCCAACAGAGTGTGGAAACTATAGAACAGTATCATTGATTTCACATGCAAGCAAGATTCTACTGAAGATTATCCAAAAACAACTGGAACAGCACATCAGCAGAGAACTGCCAGAAGTCCAGGCTGGGTTTAGAAGGGGTCATGGTACTAGGGATATCGTAGCTAATGTTAGATGGATCTTAGCTGAAAGCAGGGAATACCAGAAGAATGTCTATCTGTGTTTCATTGATTATGCAAAGGCATTTGACTGTGTGGATCATAAGAAACTGTGGGTGACTCTGAGAAGAATGGGAATCCCAGAACACTTGATTGTGCTAATGTGAAACTTATACTTGGACCAAGAGGCAGCCGTCAGAACAGAGCAGGGAAACACTGCATGGTTCAAAATTGGGAAAGGTGTACACCAGGGATGTGTCCTATCTCCATACCTTTTCAACCTATATGCAGAAGAGATTATCCAAGAGACTGGGCTTTATGAGAAGTGTGGCATCAGGATTGGTGGGAGATCTATTAACAATCTGCGTTATGCAGATGACACAACCCTGCTTGCCGAAACTGAGGAGGACCTCATACACTTGCTGCGAAGGGTCGAGGACTGCAGCCTTCAGTATGGATTGAGGCTCAATATCAAGTAGACAAAGATTTGCACCACTGGACAGATTGGCAGCATCAGGATGGATGGTGAAGAGATTGAGATTGTTAACAACTTTAGTCTGTTTGGCTCCATGGTCAACACTCTTGGCACCAGTATCCAGAAAACCAAAAAAACATATTGTGATGCAAAAGTCTGCTGTTAGGGACCTCTCCAAAGTAGAGCAATGGTGTCACTCTGGAGACTAAGATGCATCTGATACAGGCTATGGTCTTTGCAATCACTTGCTATGCATCAGAGAGTTGGACAGTGACTGAGAAGGACAGAAGGAGAATTGATACCTTTGAGCTGTGGTGCTGGAGAAGAGTATTGAATGTACCATGGACTGCTAGGAAAACAAACAGATTCATCTGGAGAAGGCTAAACCAGGCTGCTCCTTGGAAGCAAAGATTCTGGTCTTCGTCTGACATACTTTGGACATGTTATAAGGAGGGACAAGTCCTTAGAGAGGGACATCATGCTTGGTAGGGTGAAGGGACAGCGCAGGAGGGGAAGACCCTCTATGGGGTGGATTGATTCAGTGACTGGGGTATTCGGGATGAGTGTGTCAGAGGCAGTGTGATTGGCAAAGGAGAGAGCAGGGTTTAGGGCTGTTGTACAGAGGGTCACTATGGGTTGCAGGGAGCTTGACTGCATATAATGACAACAACAACAACAACAATAAAGGGCAATAATAATGAAAGTAGAAATGAGAAGAGGCATCTCACAAATATAACAACTGGCTTGTAATTAAGTTGTTGGAGTGGAGCCCCATCATAACTTGGTGTCACCTGTATACTGTTTCCTTCGTGAGTGAGAGGAGGTGATTGTAGTGTAGAATGTGTGGGTGTGGAGTTGGAGATGTTTGCCTTCATGTCACATCTGGCTCTATCACGCAACGTCCCTCAGACTCTGAGATGCACACTAAACTTTCTTAGCTTCAATTTTCTTATCTGTGAAACAAGAATGGTAATATCTGCATTACTAGTTTATGAGGAAGATCTGCGATGAGATACATGATGACCTGCCACATTTTTCCTTATCAGCCAGTTACCACCAAGTGGACTCTGACTCATTGTAGCCTCATAGATGTCAGAGTAAAGCTATGCTGCATATAGTGTTCAATGACAGATGTGTTAGAAGTAGATTGCCAGACTTCTCTTCCCAGGCACCTCTGGATGGATTCAACCCTCCAACCTTTCAGTTGGAAGCCATGCATTAGTTAAATTACATTTAAGTTTTCCCTATTATGACTGCTTTGGTGGCCTGGTGGTAAGCGATTGCACTTGCCATACCAAAGGCATGTGGTTTGAATCCACTAGGAAGAAAGATGCGTATCCCTAAATGCTGCTCTATCCTGTGCAAACCTCACCATCTCAAACACACTCATTGCCACCACTCCACTCACAGAATCAATCCATCTCATTGAGGGTCTTCCTCTCCTACACTGTTCCTCCATTCTCCCAAATATTATGTCTCTCTCCAAGGACTAGTCCCTCCTTG
Organism: Elephantulus edwardii; assembly: GCF_000299155.1. Taxonomy (NCBI): domain Eukaryota; kingdom Metazoa; phylum Chordata; class Mammalia; order Macroscelidea; family Macroscelididae; genus Elephantulus; species Elephantulus edwardii. The sequence continues at coordinate 4,352,284 of NW_006399887.1, forward strand.
CAACATGCCCGAAGTATGTCAGAAGAAGCTTCGGAATCCTTGACTCCAAGGAGCACTCCAGCTTCACCCTTTCCAAGACAAACCTGTTTGTTCTCCTAGCAGTCCATGGTATATTCAACACTCTTCTCCAGCACCACAGCTCAAAGGCATC
>NW_006399887.1:4353294-4371134 GCF_000299155.1 Elephantulus edwardii
TTCAGCAGAATCTTGCTTATATGTGATATCAATATTATTGTTCAATAATTTCCACACTCTGTTGGGTCACCTTTCTTTGGAATGGGAACAAATATCGATCTTTTCCAGTCAGTTGGCCAGCTGGCTGTACTCCAGATTTCCTGGCACAACTTAGTGAGCCCATCTAGGGCAGCGTCTGTTTGTTGAAATAAATCAATTGGTATGCCGTCAACTCCTGGAGCCTTGGTTTTTGCTAATTGCTTCAGAGCAACTTGAACTTCCTCCTTCATCACCATAGGCTCTTGCTCATATTATTTCATGAAATTCCTCTGTGTCAGCCAATTCCTTCTGATACAGTGACTCTGTGTACTCCTTCCATCTTCTTTTGATACTTCCTGGATCATTCAACATTCTACCCAAACTATCTTTAAGTATTGCCACCTGTGGCTTGAATTGTTTTTCAACTCCTTCAGCTTAAGAAACCGTGAGTGAGTCCAGCCCTTTTGATTTTCTGACTCCAGCTCTCTGCACATTTCATTATAGTATCTTGCTTTGTCATCCTGAGCTGCCTTTAGAAATTTTCTATTCAGCTCTTTGATTTCTTCCTTTAGCTTTGGCTTCTCAGCAATCTAATGCAATACTCAGAGTCTCATCTGACAGCCATCTTGGTCTTTCCTTCTTTTTCAGCCTTTGTTATGATCTTATGCATTCTTCGTGGATGATTTTCTTGATACTCTCCCAGAGTTTGTTTGGCCTATGCTCATTGGTGCTCAAGGCCTCAAACCTGTTCCTGAGATGGTTTTGAAATTCGAGTGGGACAGACTTAAGGTCAAATCTTGGTTCCTGTGGACTTGATTTAATTTTCCTCAACTTCAGCTTGAACTTGCATATGAGTAGATGGTGGTCTGTCCCACAATCAGCACACAGCCTGGTTTTCACTTTTGGTATTGAGCTTCTCCACCGAGTCTTTCCACAAATGTAATCTATTTGATTCCTATGCATACCATCAGGTGAGATCCATGTATGTAGCCTGCGTTTATGTTTTTTATAAAGGATATTTGCAATGAATAAATCATTGAATGCACAGAACTCTTATTATTCTGTCTCCGGCCTCATTTCTCTCACCGAGCCCATGTTTTACAGCTACTGATCCTTCTTCCCTCTTCCCAACTTTTACGTTCCAGTCACCCATTGTTATTAATGCATCTTGATTGTATGTTTGTTCAATTTCTGACTGCTGAGATCTTAGAAATGGAAATTCAGATAAAGAGAAAGAGCTATAAGGAGACACTAGTGATTGGAACGTGGAATGTGAGAAGCACGAATGTAGGAAAATTGGACATTGTTAAGAAAGAAATGCAACACATAAATATTGACATACTAGGTATTGGCAAAATGACATGGCTTGGCATGGGACATTTTGAATCAGATGATTATATGATTTACTATGCCGGGGATGAAAAGGTGAGAAAAAAAATGGGGTTGGTTTCATAATTAAAAAAGTCATTTCTAGATCTATCCTGAAATACAATATGGTGAGTGACAGGATAATATCCATACGCATACAAGGAAGTCCAGTGAATACCACTATCATTCAAATATATGCACCAACAACCAGAGCCAAAGAGGAGGAAATAGAAGATTTCTACTGACTTTTGCAGTCAGAAATTGATCAAATATGCAATCAAGATGCAATAAATAATAATAATAATAATAATAAAATATTTTCTTCTTTTTACTACTGCCATCGTTAATACGACTTCTCTCTATGCTGTTTTCAAGAAAAAGTTCTTTGCAGTTAAATGTTATTTAATAAAGAAGGAAGAAAATAAAATTAGAAAGAAAAAATTGTTCCCTCCACAAATCCTTGGGATTTGCAGTAAAATAGAAATGTTCATTCACGCATCTGCAGGATAAAACATATGCAGAGCTCTTAGCTTCTCAGACTCATTTATCTAATTTTTGGTGGAAAGGTGTATTCATAAATACAATGACTCCTCCTCTGGTCTCTCCTAGCCTGCCACAGCCAGGGTCTGATGGAGTGCAGGAATGGCCAGTGCATCCCCAGCACCTTCCAGTGTGATGGAGACCAGGACTGCAGGGACGGGAGTGATGAAGAGAACTGCAGTAAGTGGGGCTGCCAGTCCCGTGGGGCCTCATTGGAGGCGGGCTTGTCTCCAAGAGCAAGGCGAAGAGTAAGAAGTAACCTAAGGCTTAAAGAGGACCATGCACAAATTATTCTGGATTGCTGAACTGAACAACACGGTTCTTTTAAGGAAACATTATTTGAGTGGAAAGTCTACAATGCAGATAGTTTCTTCATTCTGCTGTTCATGCACCTTTTGTTTAATAACATTACTCACAATTCAACAATGCAATTGCACTTTCCCACTTCCTCCCTGTAGTTCTGGTCTCCATTAATCCTTCATTCCTCCCCCTTTCCTCCTTTTCTGCCTTTATCTTTGGACAGGTGTTGATCTTTTGTCCTCACATGATAGGTTATTCTAAGGTGTGATGCCTCCGTGGAATTAGAGTGTTACTGTTCACCTTGTTGTTACTGCTGATAGGTGCTATCGAGTCAATGATGCTCATAGTGACCCGGTGAACTACAGATCTGAACCCTACCCTCTCCTGTGCCATCCGCATGGTCTCTGCCATGCCCCATCCCATCGTGGGAATCACTGTGTCGGATCGTCTTGGGGACGGTCTTCCTCTCTCTCTGACTCTCCACTTTCCCCAGCATGTGGTCTCTCTCCAAGGACTGGTTCCTCCTCATGACATGCCCAGAGCAAGTGAGAGCAAGTTTTGCCATCCCCTCTCCAAGGCCTGCCTGTTGTTTGATTGGGAGTATGAGCCACAGGAGTGAAGTTTAAACGGTGATGAAGGGCCGTGATCTCTAGTTCTTACAGCATTGCTTAGTGAGAAACACTTTTTGTACAACAAATGTAGTTCCCAAGCAATCTGTACTGAAAAAAAAACATCCCAAGTGCAAAAGATGTCGTTTGTAGGAATGCTGTGAGACATAGCCAACTCCACGGCACCTAACAACAATTACAGTATGAAAGAGTATTTAAACAGCATGGTCAAATACAGTGAGCTGTTTTATGAAGGACAGTAATACTGTAAAGAGAAAAGCTTAGCACATGGTATTCATTAAGATTAGTTTCCAATTAGAAGGAGCTGGTGGTTGAAATTAACTGTTACAGATTTCTAAAATAACCATATTACGAAGCAGTATACTTAAATATATACAAGAATCTACCCACACACACACCATTAGGGAGTTAATTAGCAAAGTTAACAGGTTACAATTCAGTTTGGAAACAGGATGCAGTTCTTCCATCAGGACAGCTTGTCAAGCATGCTGGCAGGTGCTTTGCCTTGGATCTGTGAGGCTTGGGGTCAGTGTTACAAAGCTCTTCTAGTCTTACTGACTGTGGCTTGAACAAAGGCTCACATCCCTAGCTCCCAAATCAGCTCTGTCTCACTTCAGTCTCTGGTTCTCCACTGCTGCTGCTGCTGCTGAGATGGTCCTCTGTGCCTTGAAACACCTTAGAAGAAAGGTCTGGCAATCCATTTGTTACAAAAAATTAAAATAAAAATAAAGAAATCATCCCTGAAAACTCTACAGAGCACAGTAGTACTCTGACATACGTGGGGTCACCATGGGTGAACATCAGCTTCACAGCAGCTGGTTACAGGCAAAGTTTGCATTTGCTAACAGTAAAAAAAAAAAAGTGACATTTCCCCCCTCCCTTATTTTTTTGCAACTGTTCAAGTTTCTATATATTTATGCTCATTAGTGATACTGGAAAGGAAAAAGTTTACAAGAGAATTGACATTGTCTCAGGATCTATAAAGAAGAATGACTATATATATATGTACACACACATATACATATACATATACATATACATATACATATACATATACATATACATATACACAGACGCATATTTTTTTTGTACTTGAAAATAACTTAAAAAGTCTCCTAGATTACAAATGACATGCTTGAAAGTAATTGACTGTAATGAGGAGAGCTGGAGAAATAATGGACTGTAATTTATTACCTTATCCATTTAATCTACAAATGACCAGGAAATCAATGGCAAAAGCAGTTCCCTCTCCACAGACCATAAGGAAAAGTCATTAGAGTAAAGGTTGATGTTACTGCTGTCATTCACTTGGAAACAAGAAACAATTCTCAGGTCATCACAGATTGGTCAATGAATACTTCTCAAGAACATGAAAATGATATTGATACAATGATAAACTATGCTTTTTAAATTTGGGTTAATACCTATTTATTAGAAAGCATTTTCTTTAAAGATGAGAATTGAAAGCAAATGAGGCTTTAAAACAATGTCCCCTAATAATTCAGAATTTTAAGTCTTTTTTTTCCCTCCTTTCTCAAATCTCTACATTTTATGTTTAAATTTATTTATGTCCCCATGTAAAAATGAAACAACTTGCTTTGTTACTATGTATCCTAGTTGTTCAGGAGTCAGCTGGCTCAGGGAAATTCATGGTTTGTATTTCTTCATCCTTACAGAATCCTCTTGGAGTAACTATTGCATGTAGCTGCAGGGGGAGAAGGGGGGATAATCCAGAAGGTACCTATTCAACATGTGTTCAATATTTTGGGAGAAGCTGGAAGGAAATGAAAGTTGTGTCATGCCTTGGCTCCACCAGACATTCTGAATCTTTCAGATCCTAGTTTCAGGAATTTACAAATGATGAAAGTAAATGTGCCTCTTTCCCCCGGTAGGTCAGACCTCATGTCAAGAAGGAGACCAAAGATGCTTCTACAACTCCTGCCTTGATTCATGTGGTGGCAGCTTGCCCTGTGACCCCAGCAGCAGCCCCAGTAACTGTAGTAAGTACCACAGCTGACGAGTGCTATCATTGCATCAGGATGCGCCTTGAGCTTTAGTCTTCCTGCACACTGTAAAGTGCTGAAGTTTGGAATCTCTCCCAAAAAAAGTCTACTTATTTTCCTGTTCTTCTCTAACAGTTTGCATGTGGTAGCAGAAAAGCAACAGAATGGTCTTCATTAACTTAATCAGAAACAAATGTGTCACTGAGCATGGGCTATAAATTCACATTGCTTAATATCATTAGCATTCCTTTCAACTCAACATCGGCTCCTATTTATTATTTTCTTGGCTCTGTCTCCAAGCAGATGCTATCTCCCTTTCTTCTTATAGCATTGGAAACATTCAAACAGCAAATAGCAAGTTCTTCCAAAGAGCCACACAGAACTCTGATGGTGTGTCCTTTTAGTAAAATGTTGCCTTTCCAGGAACTTTGCTGACTTCTGATGATCTTGGAGAGAATAGTAATCCATTTCAGTGATAGTGTAGCAGCTCAAAATGGTGTTAGCAAGTGGCTCACTCTAAATCAGCTTGGAGGAGGATGATCTTGGGTGGAATCTAGAGAGAAGAGTGGTGAAGTGCTGAATAGCCTCTCAAGGGGAATTTGAAATATACCAGAAACCCCCAGAGATGCTGATGTGTAGTGATGATGGGTTCTCATTTTATATTCTACTCAGTTCTGTTACTTTACAGATTTTTCCCCCTTTATATCTTCAACTCATGCTTAGAAATTTAGAACTAGGTTAATCAGCTTTCAGTTGGCAAGCAAGCACCACTTTGTAATACCTGTGTTCTGTAATGTCCATGGAAACTGGGAGGTTAACAGGCACAAGTCTTTGCTGCTTTGAATCGAGTCCTAGCTTTGCTCTATGACCTTGTGCAGAGCTTGTATGGAGGGCACCTATCAAGGTTAGAGTCTCAAGGATGCAGAGAGAGGGTTAGAGAGGGGTTTGTGGGAGATAGCCAGTGGCAAATCCAGACAGATATGTCTTTTTGTTGTTTTTCATGAACTGTTGTTAGAGAATGTGCCATGTGCCATGGAGTCAAATAGAACTCATCAGTTCTTGCTCAGGGTCTTTCTGTCTTTCACCAACCCTCCCCCTTTCCCAGCATGATATCTTTTTTCTAAAGTCTAGTCCTTCTGGGCAGTATGGCCCAAATGTATGAGATGGAATTTCACCATCCTTGTCAGTAAGGAGCACCCCGGTTGCACTTCCTACCAGTTGACTGTCCTTTCCGCCGCCCGTGGGATACTCAGGACTTTCTCCAACAACATAGTCATAAGCATCCATTTTCTCTTTTCCTTATTTATTGTGCAACTTTAAGATGCATAGGAAGAAAATGAAAATACCTTGGATCAGGAGCACTTGAGTCTTTAAATGGACATAATTGCTCATCATTTATCTATTTAGCTGAAAAAAATTGTTATATATATACACCCCCCCCATGTTTATCACGGCTTTGTTCACAATAGCAAAGAGTTAGAAACAACCCAAGTGCCCATCAACAAATGAATGGATAGAGAAGCTGTGGCATATCCACACAATAGAAAACTTACTATGCTGCATTGGAAAACAAGGAGCTCAGGAAATATTATTCAAAATCAGTCACCCTGGAAGACATTATGCTGAGTGAAATATCTCAGTCACAAAGGGACAAATACTGCATAGTGCCACTGTTATAAAGGAGGACTGACATCAGAGTTGGAGGGAAACTAAGAGGGGATAAATAATATATACTGCATTGAAACAAGTAAGGGAGAGAACTGGTTAGGAGGAATATATGGTTAGGTACTATTGTTATGACAAGAATCCAGAATAAAAGTTGCATAGAGGAGAGGACTGGGGTGGGGGTTGTATAGCAATGAAATAATTTTTTTTTCATTTTTCAGAGAAAAAAGCAAACCAGGTGGGGGAGGGATGGGCAGGGAGCAAAGTGTGTAACAACGAATGAGTGGAAATCCAAAGTCTCTGTAAACATTCATGAAAATAAATTTTAAAAAACCCAATATATTATATGCCATTTAATTTGTTTAGAAATATATTTATGAAGGTATACTCATAAATATAATGCAGATACACGTGCATTTGTTATAGTGTTATTGTGTAGATTATATCTAAAATATATGTTTATTATATGTTAATATAATATAACCATATATAATATAAATAACATTTGAGCAAGAGCCTAGGGTGATGAAGGAAGAAGTTCAAGCTGCTTTGAAGGAAATAGGAAAAAATAAGGCCCAAGGAATAGATGGTATACCAATTGACATATTTCAGCTAACAGATGCTGCCCTGGATGTGCTCACAAAGCTGTGCCAAGAACTCTGAAGAACAACTGCTTAGCCAACTGACTGGAAGAGATCTATGTTTGTTCCCATTCCAAAGAAGGGTGACCCAACTGAGTGTGGAAACTGCAGAACAATCGCACTGATATCACATGCAAGCAAGATTCTACTGAAGACTATCCAAAAACGACTGGAACAGTACATCAGCAGAGAACTGCCAGAAGTCCAGGCTGAGTTTAGAAGGGGTCGTGGTACTAGGGATATTGTAGCCGATGTTAGATGGATCTTAGCTGAAAGCAGAGAGTACCAGAAGAATGTCTATCTGTGTTTCATTGATTATGCAAAGGCACTTGACTGCGTGGATCATAACAAACTGTGGGTGACTCTGAGAAGAATGGGAATCCCAGAACATTTAATCGTGCTAATGTGAAACCTATACTTGGACCAAGAGGCAGTAGTCAGAACAGAGCAGGGCAACACTGAATGGTTCAAAATTGGGAAGGGTGTGCGCCAGGGATGTGTCCTGTCTCCATACATTTTCAACCTGTATGCAGAGCAGATTATCCGAGAGGCTGGGCTCTATGAGGAGACATGCGGCATTAGGATTGGTGGACGATTTATCAACGATCTGCGTTATGCAGATGACACAACCTTGCTTGCTGAAACTGAGGAGGACCTCATGCACTTACTGCAGAGGATCAAGGGATGCAGCCTTTAGTATGGACTGAGGCTCAATGTCAAGAAGACAAAGATTCTCACCACTGGACCAATTGGTAGCATCAGGATGGATGGCAAAGAGATTGAGATTGTTCACAGCTTCAGTTTGCTCAGCTCCACGGTCAACACTCTTGGTACCAGCAGCCAGGAAATAAAAAAACATATTGCAATGGGAAAGTCTGCTGTTAGGGACCTCTCTAAAGTACTCAAGAGCAATGGTGTCTCTTTGGAGACAAAGGTGCGCCTGATACAGGCCATGGTCTTTGCAATCACCTGTTATGCATCAGAGAGCTGGACCATGACTAGGGAGGACAGGAGAATTGACGCCTTTGAGCTGTGGTGCTGGAGAAGAGTATTGAATGTACCATGGACTGTCAAGAAAACACAGAATCATCCTAGAGAGGGTTAAACCAGGCTACTCCTTGGAGGCAAAGATTCTGGGGCTTCATCTGACATACTTTGGACATGTTGCAAGGAGAGACAGGTCTTTGGAGAGGGACATCATGCTGGGTAGAGTAGAGGGACAGCACAGGAGGGGAAGACCCTCTATGAGGTGGATTGATTCAGTGACTGGGGTAATCAGGATGGGTGTGTCAGATTGGCACAGTATAGAGCAGGGTTTAGGGCTGTTGTACATAGGGTCGCTATGAGTCACAAATGACTCGACGGCACATAACAACAACCACAACAACATATGTTACTAATATAAAGATATGTGTTGTATATTTATTATTATTAATACACATGTGTAGTTTTATATATAAGTAGGTATACTTGTTGCAGTGTTGATGTTAGCCAGTGAGTTGGCTATGATTCATAGACACCCTATGAACAGCAGATTTGAACCTTGCCCTATCCTGCAATATCATTAGTGAGAGAAATGACTGCCTCTGAAAACCCACTGGAGGGTCAACTATGGATCAGTTCCAATTCTGTGGTACACAGTAATATATATAGATTGATAGCCATCAACTCATATCATAACATCATTGAGTTTCTGAGGCTGGAAATCACAAAAGAGGAGACAGCTCATCTTTCTCCCTTGGAGTCTGTGGCCAATGCAACTCCTAGGAATTTCTCTCTGTGTCTCAGTCTCTTTCTCTCTATGACAGAAATACAAGGAAGAGGAGAAAGAGAACATCAATGCACAGTGGCTGCGTGTGACAGGGTAGGATGGGAGAACTGGCCCATAGGATTTGTGCTGTAATCCTTACAGGAGCAGATTGCCAGGTCCTTCTTTTTGGTTAGCAGGCAAGTACTTAACCATTGTGCCACCAGGAATCTCTCTTTCTTTACTTGTGTATGTATTTATATCCCATGTGTGATGGGAAAGTCTGCAGTTAGAGTCCTCCCTCAAGTACTGAAGAGCAACGATGTCAGTCTGGAGACTAAGGTGTGTCTGATACATGCCATGGTCTTTACAATCGCTTGCTATGCATCAGAGAGCTGGACAATGACTAGGAGGTATAGAAGGAGAATTGATGCCTTTGAGATCTGGTGTTGGAGAAGAGTTTTGAATATACCATGGACTGCCAAGAAAACAAACAGGTTCAACCCGGAAAGAGTTAAACCAGGCTGCTCCTTGGAGGCAAAGATTCTGAGACTTCGTCTGACATACTTTAGACATGTTGTAAGGAGGGACAGGTCCTTGGAGAGGGACATCATCTTTGGGAGGGTTGAGGGACAGCACAGGAGAGGAAGACCCTAGATGAGATGCATTGATTCAGTGACTGGGGTAATGGAGTAGGTGTGTCAGGGTTGATGAGATTGGCACAGGATAGGGCAGAGTTTAGGGCTGTTGTACATAAAGTCACTATGAGTCGCAGGCAACTCGATAGCACATAACAACAACAACAGCGACATCTGAATACTGTGTCTTCCATAGATGTCAAAAAGCAGCATTATTTTCTTTCGTGTAAATGCCCATCATTTCTTAAGTGAGCTCCAGGGACTTCACTGCAGAAATGCAACATCATTTGCTACAGCATCATTCCCTTTTGAGATTAAGACATTTCAGTGCCATATTTTGAAAGGTGAAGTGTCGCTGAGACGCTATCGGGATCACTCTTTAGCATATATTTATTGACCTTCATCTGTGTTCTCAGGACACCGCATTGTAGCAAAGTTGGACTTTCGCAGCAATACATCCTCCGATGTTTGTGGGGCGACTGCCCTCTAGTGGCAGTCTTAAATTAGGCTCATGCGTTAGGAATGCTTTGGATGAAAACGCTTATTGATGTAATAAATCATAGCATTTGGGTTTGACAAGTGTCTTCAGAGTTTATCTTACTTAGCACTCTGGGAGGAATTTCTTATGAAGGGCTGGAGAGTCAATCAACCACACCATATTTAATAAAGATCTCTAGAATAATATATGACCTTATTGCCATCTTTTCATCTCCCTGAGCGCTGGAACACTCATAGGTCGTCTTACCCAAATTAAAAGTAATATGTTCTTCAAAGATCCAAAGAGAGAAAAAGTATTCATGTGCTATGGTCCATTAATCATCTGAAATTAAATATGCTAACTAAAAAGTTAACTGATGGATAATAGAGGAGAAAGGAAGCATTTGTGAAGCAAATGGATTGCATCAAGAATCTGCTTGCATAACTAAATTTTTCTAAAAGTATATGTATTTTAAAGAAAATAGGAATAAATATAGTTAGAGCTTTATTTTTTACTTACAAGCTGATGGTAACAAATAATTAACAGCAAAGTCAAAGCATAAAAGTAATGTTGTTGTCAAGTGTAACTGATCATGGTTCTATGAACACACTTGAACCCTGTCCTATTTTGTGCTATCCTCATTATCTCTGACACACTTGAGCCCATTAATGCAGTTACCATGTCAATCCATGTCAATTTTGTTACCATGTCATTCTTGCTGGGGTTCTGCCTCTCTTTCACTGACCCTCTACTCTCCAGGTATGATATCCCTTTCCAAGGAACAGCTTCTCCTAGCAACATGTCCAAAGTATGAGAGACCAAGCTTTGCCATCCTTGCCTCCAAGGAGAACTCACCCTGCTATGATCAACACAGATAAACATAAATGTAATGTAGTTATGTACCATCAAATTGCTTGTAACTCATAGTGACCCTATGTACAGTAGCTCTGAATCCTGCCCTATCCTGAGCCAATTTCACTGTCTCCAACACACCTACAGCCATTATCCTAGTTACAGTGTCTGTCTATCTCATCTAGGACTTTCCTCTCCTGTGCTCTTCCTCTACCCTTCCAAGCATGGTGTCCTTCTCCAAGGACTGGACCCTCCTGACAATGTATTCAAAATATGTGAGATGGAGCTTCAACACCATTGCTACCAAGAAGCAACTTGGTTTCACCCTCTCCAGGACTGAGCCATCCCATACTATTCTCCAGAACCACAACTCAAAGGGATAGAATCTTCTTCTGTCATCCTTAGTCATTGTCCAGCTCTCTGGTGCGTAGCAAGTGATTACAAAGGCCGTTGCTTGGTATAGGCCCACCTTGGTCTCTAGATCGACATCATTCTTCCGTACTCTGGAGAGATTCCTGACAGCAGATTTTCCCAATGCAATTTGTCTTTTTATTTCCTGCCTGCTGGTGCCAAGAGTGTTGATTCTGGAAATAAGCAAGCTGAAATTGCTAAAAATCTCAATCTCTTCTCCATCTATCATGGTGCCACTATTGGCCCATTGGGGGAAGCTTTGTTGTTGTTTTTGATGCTGAGCTTCAATCCATATTGAAGACTGCCATCTTGGACCTTCTGCAGCAAATGCCTCAGGTCCTCCTCAGTTTCAGCAAGCAGGGCTGTGTCATTTGCATAATGCAGGTTCTTCATTATTTTCCTCCTGTTTTGTCTATTTTGTGTTTTACTGATTATGCAAAACCATTTGACTGTGTGGATTATAACAAACTATAGTTAACACTGAGAAGAATGGGAATGCCAGAATGCTTAATTATCCTCACACAAAACTTATATCTAGATCAAGAAGAGATATACAACACATCAAGCTATTAATGGCAATGTTGGCAATTCAAATCCACCAGCCACACACTCAGTGGGAGAAAGACAGTCTCTTATAAAGATTCACAGTCTTAGAAACCCAATGAAAGGTCATTATGAGTCAGAAGCTGTCTAGAAACAATGTTCTTATTGTAAATCAAAGTGTGTAGGAATCCATGGTGATTCAGGTGGTTGAGCTGTGGTGGATGTCAGCCATTACTAGGTTGGCAGTTCAGTCCCCCAGAGAAAGATGAGGAAATCTATTTCTATAAAGACTTACAACCTTGGAACCCCTGTGTAGTACCGTGTCTTTGTGTCGTATAGAGCCTCCACAAGCCAGAATGGACAAGAATGAGTTTGGCTTTTTAAATCTATATGTGAAAATTGTTGTATGTACAAATATGAGCAAGCAAAAAGCAGGGAAAAATTGAAGCCAGCTTGAGGGGAGGTGGGACGAAGGGGAGTGGGCAGAGAATGTACCTTTTCTTTATAAATATTTTTATTGTCATGGGGAATATACATTCTTTAGCACTTGGAGAATGAAAGATATTGAAATGTCCCTCCTTTTTCTAAAATGAAAGAAAATAATAAACTGAGCCATAACATTCTCCTTTGTCTGCTTAGCCTTAAATTCTACCAACAATATAGTGCCCATCTTTCCCTGAAGACTGTGTATCCGAGTTTGTGCAAAATACATGTAATCTGGCCAGCTTCAGGCTCCTTGTAAACTTAATATCTGAGAAACCCTCAGACACTTTTAATTGAGAGAGAGTCTCAGAGCTGTTTTATTTTTTCACTCTGTTGATAATCTATTTGCATACCACTTCTTAACCAAGTAATTAAATTTCACTTGAATAATTACTCTTAATAAAGCATAAAGTCTTGGCCTGGCTGTGCTGTGCTGGCTCTTCTGAGACAGTTGCTTGATTACATCTCTCGCTCAGGGAATGTCGAACGTGCACCTCCGGGTGCAGAAGGGACCAGGACTTCCCTGTGTCATGTCCCCTCAAACCACACAGATCTCATCTGTTGCTGTGAGACTTACTGTTCCTCTGTTACTCCAACTTGTGACTTTTGGCTGCTAGCATTTTGTTGATTACCGCTTTTCTATCTCCTTTAGCCTCTTAGTCTATTTGTGTTTTATTTATTATGCAAAAGCATTTAACTGCGTGGACCATAACAAATTATGGTTAACACTGAGAAGAATGGGAATGCGAGAGCAGTTAATTATGCTCATATGAAACCTGTATCTAGATCAAGAAGCTGTTGTCTGAACAGAGCAAGGGAACATTGCATGGTTTAAAAACAGGAAAGATGTGTCAGGGCTATATGCTTTCTCCATACTTATTCAATCTATATACTGAAAAAATACTTCTGGAAGCTGGATTCTGTAAAGAAATATATGGCATCAAGATCAGAGGAAGACTCATTAACAACCTGTGTTATGCAGACATTGGTGAAAGTGAAGAAGACTTGAGACACTTGCTGCAGAGGATAAAGAACTGCAGCCTTCAGTACAGATTACATCTCAACATTGAGAAGACAAAAATCTTCCCCACCGGGCACTGAGATAGAAAGATAATTGGTGGAGAAAAGACTGAGATTGTCACTAATTTCATCTTCCTTGGATCTACAGTCAACACCCCTAGTATCAGCAATTAAGAAATTTTTAAAAATTTAAAAATGTGTTGCATTGGGCAAGTCTGCTGTCAAGGACCTTTGCAAAATACTATGGAACAATGATGTAAATTCAATGATTCAGGTGCACCTGATTCGGGCCATGGTCTTTTCAATATTTGCTTTGCATCTGAAAGTTGAAAGGTGAATAAGGAAGATGGAAGAAGAATTGACGCCTCTGAGTTGTGAAGTTGCAGAAGAGTACTGAATATCCCATAAATGGCAAAGGAATGAAAAGACGTATCTATGTCTTAAAGTGCAACCAGTGTGCTCTTTGGAGGCAAGGATGGAGAAGCTTTGTCTCATATACTTGAAATAAGTTCTTTGGAGGCACTATTCCTTGGAAAGGGACATCTTCGTGGAAAGGTAGAGTGTCAGCAAAGAAGAGGAAGACCTTCAATGAGGTAGATTGACATGGTACCTGCAGCAATGGGCTCAAGTATGTCAGAGATGGTGAGGACAGCTCAGGATAGGACAGGGTTCAGATCTGTTGTTCACAGGGTTGCTGAGCTCACAAATAGTGACTGCTAACTGAAAGATTGCTGGTTCAACCCTACTTAAGGGAAAGACCCTCAGAATAAAGGCTTGGAGATCTGCTTTTGAAAATCATGGCCTTGGAAACTCTGTGAAGCAGTTCTACTTTGGAAGAAAAAGGATTTCCCTGGGTTGGACTGGCCTTGGTGGGGATTAGTGGTTGATAGTAACTCTTCACATTACACTCCAGTTCTCAAAACATAGGTCTGTCTTTCTCCCAAGGTTGTGGGTCAATGGTAAGTAAGGGTCATAATTCTCATTATTTTTGCTTTCTCATTACTGGGAGGTTGCTGTTAGGCACCACTGAGTTAACTATGATTCGTACTGACGATAAAAACCAAATCTGAATCTTGCCCTAGCCTGGACCATTGTCATGGTCTGTCATGCTCAAGTTGATTGTGGCAATCACTGTGAGAATCTGTCTTATTTGAAGGTCTTTCTCTCTTTTTCTGACCCTCCACCTTTTCAAGCATGCTCTCCTTTTCCAAGAACAAGCCTAAAATACGTGGTATTTTGTTTCACCATCTGCGCCTCCAAGGAGCACCTGGAGCACTTTCCTCAGGACACACTTGTCGGTTCTAAGTCCACGGGAAAATCACTACTCTTCTCCAATGTCACAACCCAGTGGCATCGATTTTTCTGTCTTCCTTTTCATTGTACAACATTCAGATACATAGCAAGTAATTAAAAAGACCATGGCTTGGAAAAGGTGCACCTTAACTTTTTAATTTTTTTATTATTAATGTCAATGAAAATTTACAGAGAGTTTGGATTTCTATTCATTCATTGTTGCACTTTTCCCCCGCCCCTCTTATCCCCCCAGTACACTCCCCTCTTTGAAAAGTAAAAGAAAAATTCTTTCATTGTTTTACAATCTCTCCCCCGAGGTCCACTCCACTACACAGCCTTCACTCTGGACTCCGGTCATGACGAAAATAACTAATCACATATCCCTTTTAAACAGTTTTCTCCCTCATCTGTTTCAATACAGTATACATTATTTATTCCATCTTTCTCAGTCTTACACCAACCCCAATATCAGTCTTGTTTTACAATAGTGGCACCTTGCAGTATTTGTCCTTTCATGACTGAGATACTTCACTCAGCATAATGTCCTCCAGGGTCACCCATTTTGAATAATATTGCTTGAGTTCCTTGTTTTTCAATGCAGCATAGTGTTCCATTGTGTGAATATACCACAGCTTCTCTATCCATTCATTTGTTTATGGGCACTTAGGTTGTTTCCAACTCCTTGCTATTGTGAACAAAGCCATGATAAACATGGGTGTGCATATATCTGCTTGGATGTCGGTTATGGTCTTTTTGGGGTATATTCCCAGTGGTGGAATTGCTGGGTCAAATGGTATCTCTAATGGCAACTTTTTGAGAAAGCACCATACTGACTTTCACAGTGGTTGCACCATTTTACACTTCCACCAACAGTGAATAAGGGTTCCAGTCTCTCCACAACCTCGCCAGCATTTGTTACTTGCTGTTCTGTTAAATTTTGCTATTCTTACTGGGATGAGATGGTATCTCATAGTTGTTTTGCACCTTAACTTTTAAACTGACATACTGCTCCTTAAAACCTTGGAAAGGTTCCTGAGATTTTTCTCAATGCAATATATCTCCTGGACTTCTGACTTACTTGGATTATGAATCCAAGTAAGATGAAATCATCAACCATTTCAATTTTCATCCATTTTTGCAATTATTTGCTACACATCAGAGAGCTGGACAATGAATAAAGATGACAGAATAAGAATTGATGCATTTCAGTTGTGGTGCTGGAGAAGAGTGTTGAACATACCATGGACCGCCAAGAAAACAAATAGGTCTGTCTTAGAGAGGGTGAAAGTTTCTTCTTGGAAGCAAGGACTTTGGAGCTCCATCTCACATACTTTGGGCACATGGCCAGCAGGGACCAGTCCTTGGAGAAGGACATTAAGCTGGGAAGGGTGGAGGGACAGCACAGGAGAGGAAGACCCTGGATAAGGTGGACTGATACAGTTACTGGAATAATGCAGGTAAGTGTGTGTTAGAGTCAGTGAGACTGGCCCAGGATAGGGCAGAGTTCAGATCTATTGTACATAGAGTCGCTGTGAGTTGCAGGAGACTCAGTGGCAGATAACAGTCACATTTTGCTGTTGCCTATTGGCCTGGTGGTCAGGATGTTTGTCTTCTTGTTGTTGAGATGTCATCCATATTGAAGGCTGCAGTCTTTGATCTTCTGCAGCAACAAGTGTTTCAAGTCTTCTTTGCTTTCAGCCAGCAAAGTTATGTCATCTGCATAACACAAGGTTTTGATGAGTTTTCTGGGATAATTAAGGCCTGCCATCGTTTTCCTCCTCCTTCCCTCCCTTCATTCTAGCATTACGCTAGGTATCGAATCTGAGGTAAAGAGAGATAGTTTCATCTCTCTAAAACATCTTCTGGCTTGTGGTGAGGAGACAAGTAAATAAGAATACAAATAGTATGTGATGAGTTTGTGACAGAAATTTGCTTAAGTGTGTGTGGCACACACATGAGAAGACACGTTCTGAGAGTGAGTGCAGGGACAGTGGTTAGCCAGGAAGGCCCCTTCGGAGAGGCTCTGTGCTTGAGAAGTTAGCTTGGTGGGGAGAATGGGAACGGGTCATTCAGGCAGTGCGTCTGGGTGAGCCTCTCATCAAGAAAGGGGGCCATGTGTAAGTGATCAGTGCAACTACACCATGAACAGAACAGACAGCCACTAGAGTGTTCAAAAATCACCCAATTCTTTTTACAAAAAATTATTCATTTTAATGAAGTTTACAGAGACTTAGTATTTCCAGTAATTCATTGTTGCACTTTTCTCCCTGCCCACCTCCTTCCGTTCCCCCAACCCCCCATCACTCTTTTCCTTGAAAAGAAAAAGAAAAACTCTCTCACTCTTATGCAATCCTTCCCCTCAAGTTCATTCCACTCTGCTGGAGAAGGAGGGACAATTTCCTCCTGTACCAATTGGATCCGATTTGATGGTATACATACACACACACACACACACACACACACACACACACACACACACACACTAATGTTGTTGTTGTTGTTATGTGCCATTGTGTCTCTTGTGACTCATAGCAACCCTATACAACAGCCCTAAACTCTGCTCTATCCTGTGCCAATCGCACTGTCTCCGATACACCCATCCCGATTACCCCAGTCACTGGATCAATCCACCTCATAGGGGCCCTTCCCCTCCTGCGCTGTCCCTCCACCCTCCCAAGCATGATGTCCCTCTCTCAGGACCTGTCCCTCCTTACAACATGTCCAAAGTATGTCAGATGAAGCCTCAGAATCCTTGTCTATAAGAAGCAGCCCAGTTTAACCCTTTCCAGGGTGAATCTGTTTGTTTTCCTAGCAGTCCATGGTACTCTCAATAATAAAATAAACAAAAATAATCCAATCACCCAATTCTTAAAGTATCTGACATCACCTGGAGAGATAACTCTAGACAATGAGGGTGGGAAATTAGGATGCATTTGGATTGCAAAATAGCCTTGAAGAGTTTGAAAAGGTGAGGGATATCCAAATGCAAGCCTTCTCTTGGTCTGAAATTTTGTAGTCTTAATTTAATTTCAGGATCCGGGAAGTATTAAAAGAAGATGGAAGGAATATACTGAGTATTGTATAGAAAGGAATTGGCAGATACAGAAGAATTCAATGAAATAACATATGAGCAAGAGCCTATGGTGATGAAGGAAGAAGTTCAAGCTGCTTTGAAGGAAATAGCAAAAAATAAGGCCCCAGGAATAGATGG